>NC_068984.1:129719567-129725502 GCF_001194135.2 Octopus bimaculoides | reverse complement strand
TGTGTGTGTGTGTGTGTGTGTGTGTATGTGTGTGTGTGTGTGCGCGCATGCATGCATTTGTGTGTATCTTTGTGTTTGTATTTGTCTCCCACCATCACTTGATAACTTCTGTGGGTTTGTTTCTGTCACTGCAACATTGCAATTCAGCAAAATGAATCAATATAACAAGTACCAGACTTTAGAAAAAAAAAAAAAATTACTTTGGTTGATTTATTTGACTAAACCTGTCAAGGCAGTGCCCCAGAATGGTCTCACTCGAATAAAAGTTAAACATGGTTTTTAATTATTTACAAGAGTCAATACCCAACTGAAGAACCTACTAAATTCTGTACATACATTTAGCCGGATATCAAAATGAGGACAATATTAAGCAAATGTACCAATGCTACTCTTAAATGACCTAAAACTGAGAGCATTAACTCAGACTCAGATACTGAAATCAAAGAATTAGAACAAAGTCAACCATATAAGTACTTACAAACAAGAGCACTCAGAGAGTGCAAACCTCCACCAAGGCAACACCAACGTCATCTCAATGATGAGCCAGAGATCATCATCATCATCATCATCGTCTGCTTTCCATGCTAGCATGGGTTGGACGATTTGACTGAGGACTGGTGAACCAGATGGCTACACCAGGCTCCAATCTGATTTGGCAGAGTTTCTACAGCTGGATGCCCTTCCTAACGCCAACCACTCCGAAAGTGTAGTGGGTGCTTTTATGTGCCACCGGCACGAAGGCCAGTCAGGAGGTACTGCAACAGCCATGCTTGAAATGGTGTATTTTACGTGCCACCTGCACAAGGGCCAGTCCAGCGGTACTGGAGAATACCTGAATTAAACTCAACTGCTCTCACAAACGAGAATACTAAAAATGAACCTGACCGCTCTCAAACAATAAGTAAAAAAAATGGAAAATAATCCAGAATCCTTGTCCGGTACCAGATCGATCCCAAAATCTAATCAGTTGTGCTAGTCATGAGGTCAAACATCCCTGAAAATTCATCTGAATCCATCCACGAGTTCTTGAGATATCTTCTCCATGGACAAACAAACAAACACAACTGAAAACAATACCTCTGCCTTAGCGAAGGCGGAGGTAATAAAAGAAGTTAGAGAAGAGTACTTACAGATGGGTTGATGTAAATAGCTTTCCCTTTTCTAAATTTGAGGCACTGTGCCTCAGTTTTGAGTTGACAGGTAACTTATTTTTTTTGATGCCGGAACAATGTAAAGCTAAGTCAATATCTATAGACTCAAAACAGCTATCCTTCACACAGAGAGGAAGGGGCTTCATGGAAATAGGGAATTATTATAAAGTAATAATATTGGGTTGAGAAAAATTACTTAGAAGCAGGCGCAGGAGTGGCTGTGTGGTAAGTAGCTTGCTTACCAACCACATGGTTCCGGGTTCAGTCCCACTGCGTGGCACCTTGGGCAAGTGTCTTCTACTATAGCCTCGGGCCGACCAAAGCCTTGTGAGTGGATTTGGTAGACGGAAACTGAAAGAAGCCTGTCGTATATATGCATATGTATATATATATATGTGTGTTTGACAACCGATGCTGGTGTGTTTACATCCCCGTAACTTAGACGTTCGGCAAAAGAGGCTGATAGAATAAGTACTAGGCTTATAAAGAATAAGTCCTGGGGTCGATTTGCTCGACTAAAGGCGGTGCTCCAGCATGGCCACAGTCAAATGACTGAAACAAGTAAAAGAGTAAAAGAGTAAGCAAAAAGAAATTAGTTAGGACAACAAAATAACATGAAGAAAACAAAAAATCTTCTTTATGTAGGCTGTGTGGTTAAGTAGCTCACTTTGACACCATGTAGTCTCAGGTTCAGTCCCACTGTAGACACCCTGAGAAAGTGTCTTTACTATAGATGGGGGATGACCAACGCCTTGTGAAACTGTGTGGAAGCCTGTTGTATGTAATTATGACATCTTCTAGAGGTGGAGATCATTTTAATAAATCAAGAATTTATGCTGTATGGTATTTGATATACCTGTATTTGTCCACAGTGTTCAAATACATACCACTGGCCACTCTATTTCTCTTAGCTTATTTTTGCTTAAATTATGCAAATTACTCTGTTTTGTATACGTCCGATTCCTTTGGCTACAGAAGATAAGGTAAGATAATTATCATGCTGGTAACAGTTATTGAGTACGAAACATGCCCACTACTGTCCTTTTATTCCCAGGCATTAGGCCTGTCCTTTTTTTTAATAGCATGACAACTTCAGCAAATTCTTGTCTCTTGAGATTATATGCCTTTCTTGAATGGAGCTGGTTTCAATTTCCATTTGGTAACGATAATGCAGCCTCTAGAGGTGGAGATAATTTTAATAAATAAAGAATTTATGTTGTATGGTATTTGATATATCTTTATCTAAATATGACAGTGACCTGGTTATGATAATCTGAGACATATCTGTCCAAACAACCTGTCCAGTTGTCAAAATCAAAATGAGACTCTGGCAGACATCTCAACCTCTTCTAACCAAAACATTACACAAAAAACAATCAAAAACTATTTCAAAGTACAAGGTACGAAAGCAGTGCCATCACTTGGTTGGAAGTACCAAGCTTGGTTGTAAGCACCAAGTTTTCCCTAACTATTTTAGGATCCTATGGTATTTGTGAGCAAACATCCTTGACCCATCATATAATCCACAAGCTGTGGCAGTGTGGTAAGAAGTTTGCTTCCCAACAACATAGATTTAGGTTCAGTTCCACTGTGTGGCACCTTGGACAAGTGTCTTCTACAACAGACCTAGGCCAACCAAAGCCTTGTGAGAGGATTTGACGAACAGAAACTGAAAGAAGCCCTTCATATAAACCTCTCTCTCTCTCTCTCTCTCTCTCTCTCTCTCTCTCTCTCTCTTTCCATCTCTCTCTCTCCTTGCCTTGACATCATGTGGTAGTTGTAAATAAGTGTCACTGTCATGCAAGGGGTGTCCTTCATTTCTAACATTCCATGAAAATATGTTTGGTTATGGGGAAATACTACCTTATTTGGAAAAAAGATGAAGGTTGGTGACAGGAAAGGCATTGGGCCATAGAAAATCCATCTCAAATTCTGTCTGACCCATGTAAGCATGGAAAAGTGGACATCAAAACAATGATGAAAAAAAAAAAGACACACTGAAAGTAGAGAGGGTTGCACCAACAGTCAGCTGGTACTCAATTTCAGCTGAATAGACAGGTATAACATGAAATGAAAGGCCTAGATCAAGGGCACAACATGCCACCTGGTCCAGGGTCCAGGAACTGAACCTACATCTTATGATTATAAGACCAATACCCTGACCACTGAGCCACATGCCTTCACAATCAATGCACTAAAGATAATGAATAACATGGACAAAAACATAAAAGCTAATTCACAGATATGGGATTTTTTTTTTTTGTTTAACCTTACATACAGTCCCCCCAAATGGAGACGCAATGGCCCAGTGGTTAGGGCAGCGGATTTGCGGTCATAGGATCGCGGTTTCGATTCCCAGACCGGGCGTTGTGAGTGTTTATTGAGCGAAAACATCTAAAGCTCCACGAGGCTCCGACAGGGGATGGTGGCAAACCCTGCTGTACTCTTCCACCACAACCTTCTCTCACTCTTACTTCCTGTTTCTGTTGTGCCTGTAATTCAAAGGGTTAGCCTTGTCACACTGTGTCACACTGAATATCCCCGAGAACTACGTTAAGGATACATGTGTCTGTGGAGTGCTCAACCACTTGCACGTTAATTTCACGAGCAGGCTGTTCCGATGATCGGATCAACTGGAACCCTCGACGTCGTAAGCGACGGAGTGCCAATACACACAGTCCCCAAAAAATATCTCTGCTACTTACAGACAACACTCTATGCAAGGAATTTTCTTTTCTAGTCAACATCACAACCCACACAGTACACTTTGTGTAAGATCACTACTTAAATCACTTGACTTGTTATCAAAAGCAGAAAGTGCATTTTATATTTGAAATGTAAAACGTATAAAAAATAGTGCATGTAAAATGTGCAACTATAAGACAAAGTATCATTGAGGGAATGCATTTAATCACAGGTCTCCAGGATTGTGGCTGAACCCGGACTACACAACAATATATCTAAACAGCTTGTCTCTTATTATATTCCAACACATTCTACAGGGTGTCCACAAAGTCTGGGTACATGGGGATTAACACATACTTTAAAAAATTATTATTTCTTATATTTAATTGTTTATGTTAAGATTTTATTTACTCCATGTATCCACATTGGGATTAAGACATACTTTAAGAAATTATTATTTCTTATATTTAATTGTTTATGTTATGAATTTATTTACTTCATGTACCCAGACTTTGTAGACACCCTGTAGAGAAAGAAATACAACTAAAATCTGGACAGGCTATATAATATAAATGGTAGGAACATCCACTAAACACTAAAAAGAATATAGTATTTTTCAACTGCTTTTACAGAGATATATCTGTCTGTCTGCCTATCTGTCTGTCTGCCTATCTGTCTGTCTGTCCTAACAGCCAGGAAGGTCGAATTAAATGTCTAGACATCACCATTAGACAGAATGAGGAAGAAATGATATTGTGTTGATATATCCATCCCTTCTAACCAAAGACTGAAACACTTGTGGAGGAGTGGAGGTGGAGGATGAGCTGTCAAAATATAAAGGCCTAGAGATTGCAGAGAGAAGGATGGGTGAATGTAGAGGTGAGGGGGACAGTCCCTCCTATTATAAAAAATGGCTCTTTAATGGGAGAGTTACAGACGACTGATATGGGTGTCAGCCCTCAGACTGAGAAGTCAGTAGTTCAGATCACTTATCATTTGATGGCTCAGTAAACTCAGCTGTAAATAGGTAGATGGCATCATGGGACATCATCATCAAATAGTAGCCAAATTTCTCTTACTTTACACTCCTAGTGTCTTGAAAAGGAAGGATGAGAGAAGCATGCTGTGGAGGTTATAGATGAAATAGGTCATTAGCCATAGGTTTGATCAGTTGCTTGCTAGAAATAGCTCACCTTCCATTTCAAGTGAGCTCTATCTTAAGGCTATACAATCGATGTTATATCTGGCAAGCTGTTGCCTGAAGTGTCTTTATTCAGAAGTGTGTATGCATTTCATGCACCAAGAATGAACGGCCCACATTTCTTCTTTACATTTCAACTGCTTAAACAGAGTGTCCGCCAGCTGTAATATACTGGTTTGTTAATGGATGCATCATGCAATATTAGGCACCATTTCTAAGCCATTTCTCATTTCAGGATGCAAGCACCGCTTTTCTTGAAAGAGCTACTAAGTTGCTTGGTTGGATGCTAAGCTTCATTGCTGTTGCCAAGTCAGTGTAGACTGACCTTGCAATACGAATCAGTTACATGCAGGTTTGTAGTTATAACAGCTAGTGTGTCCACAGCTACTATGCTGATTTATGCAGATTTACTTTCATTTAAGCCCTTCACTTCCTATGGAGCAGAAGCCACAGATGAGTTTTTCCATTGTTCTCAACTTTAGGTTTTGTCTTAAAGGCCTTTCTCTGCTAAATCTTGTTTTGAAGTCTTACTGATGCTTCTGTAACTTTGCATTCTTCTAAATAGGAGTGCTGACCCTACACAAACCCATTTTTACCTTTAGAAAGAGAGGTCCATATTAGTTTGGCTACTAGACCCTACACAAACCCATTTTTACCTTTAGAAAGAGGGGTCCATATTAGTTTGGCCTCTAGACCCTACACAAACCCATTTTTACCTTTAGAAAGAGGAGTCCATATTAGTTTGGCCTCGAGACCCTACACAAACCCATTTTTACCTTTAGAAAGAGGGGTCCATATTACTTTGGCCTCTAGACCCTACACAAACCCATTTTTACCTTTAGAAAGAGGGGTCCATATTAGTTTGGCCTCTAGACCCTACACAAACCCATTTTTACCT
>NC_068984.1:129717903-129719557 GCF_001194135.2 Octopus bimaculoides | reverse complement strand
TCTAGACCCTACACAAACCCATTTTTACCTTTAGAAAGAGGGGGTCCATATTAGTTTGGCCTCTATCCTTTGACCTGTCCAGCATGGGAAGCCTTACCAAGAGCTTGCACTCCACTCACATAGCTCTCAGGATCTCTGAGACACACAACTCACCACATTTCAACACAGACTGGACTTTGTGGTGGCTTAAGCATATTACTAGAACAGTTTTGTAATTTAAGCAGTAGACTCATTAGTTATAATAAATATTTTAGATTGATTGGAAATTATAAATTTTACCAGCCTTTTGCATTTGGGTTCCTTATGTGATGTACAATATCTGTACATCAACTATGAGCATAACAAATGCATCCTTAGTTAAGGCCATGCATTTTTTCCAGTTCAATATCATAAAACATCCATGTGTGAACCCACATTGGAGTATAATTTTATATGCAGTCCTAAAACATTGACTTGTTTTTGTGCTGTCATTTTCCAGTGACATATATTCTTTACTTGTTTCAGTCATTTGACTGCAGCCCTGCTGAAGCACTGCCTTTAGTCGAACAAATCGACCCCCAGGACTTATTCTTTGCAAGCCTAATACTTATTCTATCAGTCTCTTTTGCTGAACCGCTAAGTTACGGGGACATAAACACACCAGCATCAGTTGTCAAGCGATGGTGGGGGGACAAACACAGACACAAACATATATACACACACACACACACATAATGCATATATATATATATATATATATATATATATATATATATATAAAAGATAATAAGAGTGAAAAAACTACAGAAGGCTTGTGTTACATGGTTAAAGTATATATTTAAATTATGCCAGAAAAATGTTATAAAATCTTTTTGGTATATAAACATTGTATTTTGAGAAATAACCGGTTTCATGTTGTCTTCTCAAATTTCTCTACTTCATTGTAACGTGTTCGCTCCAGTTTGAAAAGAACAGTTCTACATATATACGACGGGCTTCTTTCAGTTTTCGTCTACCAAATTCACTGACAAGGCTTTGGTCGTCCTGAGGCTATAGTAGAAGACAGTTGCCCAAGATGCCACACAGTGGGACTGAACCCGGAATCATGTGGTTGGTAAGCAAGTTATTTACCACACAGCCAATCCTGCACTTATATACATAACATTTTTTACTGCATTTTCAACAGCTGTTTCATTGATCTTTTTGACATCTGTAACAGTCAATAAATGTGTTAACAGTATGCCTTGTTACTACTTACCCCTATACCTACTACATTATCACTGTCAAAAAAAAAAAAATGAAATATTTGTGCTCATTCAAATCCGAAATAGATTTTTCATAGACATTACGACCTGGTTATCTTTAATTTTTTAATGTTTGTTCAGGGCTAAGTAATCTCAACATTGCCTCTCTATATGTTATGGTCACATTGCTCTGAATAAATGGAGATAACATTGAGCAGTGAGAACTCTTTTGCTTGCAGAGTAGAGGGCAGCTTCACAAGTGATGGTAACACTGTAAAATGGACCAAGTAAGCTCTATAAAGTGGTTATTGAACAACTGGACACATTGTAAGGCTGAGAGGACCCTTTAGCTTTTATTTTGTCAAGCATAGTATTTCTTAACCATTTTTTACCTTTGGACTCGCTTTTATTCCTATTTTACTCAGATGGAC
>NC_068984.1:129700446-129717658 GCF_001194135.2 Octopus bimaculoides | reverse complement strand
AGCCATTCGATACTCTTTTACTTGTTTCAGTCATTTGACTGCGGCCATGCTGGAGCACCGCCTTTAGTCGAGCAAATCAACCCCAGGACTTATTTTTTGTAAGCCTAGTACTTATTCTATCAATCTCTTTTCCCGAACTGCTAAGTGACGGGGACATAAACACACCAGCATCGGTTGTCAAGCAATGCTAGGGGGACAAACAGAGACACACAAACACACACACATATATATACATATATACGACGGGCTTCTTTCAGTTTCCGTCTAGCATATCCACTCACAAGGCTTTGGTCGGCCCGAGGCTATAGTAGAAGACACTTGCCCAAGATGCCACGCAGTGGGACTGAACCTGGAACCATGTAGTTGGTAAGCAAGCTACTTACCACACAGCCACTCCTGCGCCTATGTTAAATTGTTAAAATATTTTGTGTGTTGTAGAAGTATAACCAATTTATTGCAGATAAATTTCAACAACAAAATCTTATACGAGCCCTGGTTGAGAACCACTGTTCAAGGACATGACAACCTCTCTAGTGTAGGTGCCAAGATAAAAATGTACCTGTAACACACACTGCACAGTGGCTGGTTTTAGGAAGGGCAGTTAACCGTAAATGCCATGCTCAAATAAAATGTACAGAAATGTGATCCCCAAACCATGCATAAGAAGACAGTGATTCTGAATAAGAGCTGACTGAGATGGTGATGAACTGTCCAAGCTATACTAGCGTGAAAAGCAAACATATAATGATGATAATGATGACTAATGATGATGATGAGTAAAGCATAACATTTTCTTATTATGTATATTTCATGAGAGAGACAAAGAAAACATTGACTCATATTATTTTATAACCTATTTTATGTATAGCATAGCAATCTCTAAATTAAGATCATGTAAAAACTAGTTTAAATATAATAGAGTCACACTAAATAAGATTCCCAATGAATAAAAGTCAATGGTACAATGAATGCTAAGATGAGGAAAATAACCAGGCAAACTGAAATATATGGCATGCAAAGCATAGCTTCCGATGTTACTTAACTCTTTTGCATAATTTAAATCATAAATAACTGCTGCAATAAGTTTTTGGTGTGCATGTGAGGTGAGTCAAATGACCTTTTGGTCTGTTTATTCAGTTTTTAATAAACATGTAGTGGAGGCGCAATGGCCTGGTGGTTAGGGCAGCGGACTCGCGGTCATAAGATCACAGTTTCGATTCCCAGACCGGGCGTTGTGAGTGTTTAGTGAGTGAAAACACCTAAAGCTCTACGAGGCTCCAGCAGGGGATGGTGGCGAACCCTGCTGTACTCTTTCACCACAACTTTCTCTCACTCTTACTTCTTGTTTCTGTTGTGCCTGTAATTCAAAGAGCCAGCCTTGTCACATTATGTCACACTGAATATCCCCCAAGAACTATGTTAAGGGTACATGTGTCTGTGGAGTGCTCAGCCACTTGCATGTTAATTTCATGAGCAGGCTGTTCCGCTGATTGGATCAACCGGAACCCTCGATGTCGTAAGCGACGGAGTGCCAACAATAAACATGTTCATACACAAGACCTTTTGTAATAAACATGCTCATACATAAGACCTTAAAAAGTTCATAGACCTCATTAACTTGGGATTGGGGGAACAATCCATCTAGAGGGAGGAAAACCCTGATTCCAAATCCCAAACTGCTTGCAGCCATACCCAGCCATTGGAAAAACTTTAGGAATAAACTCTGAACAAAAACCAGGAGCTGGAGCTCAAGACAGTTTGACATTGTCTACAACCTCATTCTAGCAATTCCTGTGATGCTGGTACCAAATTGAAATGGCCATGTTGTTTCTTTGGATCCATCAATGACATGGAGTGGTGGTGGGGATGGGTCATGTTGCATGGGCAACAACCTGTTCTCCGCACCATACTATCCAGAACTGGATTCTATTGAGCAGCCTATACTGGAGAGATAGCCACAGACGATACTTTTCTGGTGGAGCAAACAACTAGGACCTTCATTCACGATCATTAACCACAGATGAAGGCCTCAAAAAAGAAAAAAAATTCATAGCTTCTCATGAAGATCCAAGGCAGAGACTTAACCTTATGTACATGTTCACAGCTTCATAACCTAAACTCATAAGGATATATGAATAGCTGTACTACAACAATAATTTTATTATTATTATGGCTTGTTTTCAATTTGGACCACAGCAACGAAGTCCACTCGCCACACTTCTAGGTCCAACATCACTGCCTCAAAGCCCTGGATACATTCCAGGCCAGTATCTACATCAAGTTGTTGATGTAAGTGTGACAACATTTTCTGCTTCTTACATTAACCTGAAGTTGGTTTCACAAGACTAATTTGGATGCTTCCAGATCAGGGTGGCATACACAGTGACCAGAGATAGTTGCAGCTGTCTTTGCCTGATCTCCTCACTAACTTTCAACAGGTCTCCATAAAGGCATTCATTTGTCGTATGTTGCTACCATTTCACATTTAGGGTCATTCGCAGCATCCTTGTGTAGCATCCATTTAGCCCGTTTGATAATTTCTTTGTCAGTCTCCATGTTTCACTGCCATATAATAGCAATGATTCGACTGTTTGCTTTGAGCGGTTCCAAACTGAATATTGCCGAAAGCTTCAAGTACTTAAGTGGTTGGGTGAGCAGTTCAGAAGCAGACATAAAGATCAAGAAGGCACAAGCATGGACAAGCTGTCACAAACTAAAGAAGGTCTGGAACTCCAAATCACCCAGGCAAATCAAAAACAACAATAATAAGATGGAAAACCATGAAGAGATGAATTACTTCACTGTGACAGAGACATGATTCAATGACATCATGATCATAACATGGAAACGTACAAATTTGTATTGATAGAAATTTGATGAGCGATAGATAACAATAAATATCACCATTAGTACAGAACATTGAACATAAACAAAAAAACATGGAAATTTAGTATGTACACTCTATGCCCCACTTACCATTTGTATCACATTCACTAATGAGAGAATAATCGAAAGATATATAGATATACAGAGAGATAAATAGACAGAAATATGAACATATAGGTGCAGGTATGTTTGTATTGTTTATTGTCCCATGACCACCACTTAACAACTGCATGAACAGATAATCTCAAGGTAACAAATCAATTTATAACATTTATAACATACTGACATTACACAACCAGTGGATCATACTAGCTTCATTTCTTGCAAGCCTACGCATGTCCTCAGCAGTCCATGTTTCACTGTTTCTTGTTATATGACTTTTCCACAATTCCTTTCTTGTACTCCACAGAATAACTCTTTATTTTTGCTCTCATCTTGCCTAGGGGACAAGGCAGTCAAGCCAAGGGCGTCAACTTTGTGCATGCATCAACTTAGCGCAGACTTTAGCCAAGCTGCGGTAGTTGGTTTATCTTGCAGACATAACATGGTCTTGCCAACAAGCTGATGCATTTTTAACTAGGTCTTATTTTTGATGCATTTTTGACTAGGGCTAGGGCTTATATTAAAAACATCCTGAAAAATCATGGTAGGGCTTATTTTCGGAGTAGGTCATTTTTTCGGGGAAATACAGTAGCTGAGAAAAATCCAGGGTATCCCTGGTGAAAAACTTGCTATTGATGGAAGTGAAGTATGTGTGTGCGCGCGCACACACTCACGCACAGATTGAGCTCTCACCATACCTTTCCCCTTTCGTTAATGTCTTAAAAATTTTTTTTGTATTTTTTTTTTTTATAATTATTTTTCAGCTGATCCATTTACTAACCAATGGTTGATCACCACAAAATATTTTATTTTACAAACAGTAAGTCATGTCTGCAACTCTAAAACTGATTAACATATAAATACTTACACTCTCACTTTTCTATTCAAAACTTTTTCCCCCCTTGTTTGTGACGTCAAATATACCAGCACCACTACCACGACCACCGCCGCTACCACCACCACCACCACCACCACCAGCCACTACCTGCTACTGCGACCACCTGCCCCCACCACTGCCACCACCACAAGTACAAGATACAAGATAAAAATTTCAGAATGGTTTATTGTAAGCCTCAGTCTTAATTCAATAGATCACATATGAGAATATCCTGTTAATTAATTGGAAGCAAGATCGTCAAAGATTTCATCAGTTACAGAACTGAAGGAAGCAAGCATTGACCAAAGAGTAGATAGATAAACATGGGTTTATCTATCATTGATTATTTAATTAATGTTTAATCTATGCTTAATTAAGTGAAAGCTGTTATATTAGGCAATGAAAGATTGAGTTGAACTTTATTCATTCTAGATATTACCACTTAAATTTAATTAAATTAATGCTGTTTTATTATCCTGGCTATAAAGGGCAGAGGAACTAATGATTAGTCAACGGTCTAGCATGGGTAAGATGATTTGACTGAAGTTGGTAAGGTGAAGAGCTACACCAGGTACCAGTCTGTTTTGGCTTGGTTTCTATGGCTGAATGCCCTTCTACAGCTGGATACCTTTTATGTGTCCCCAACATATATACATATATATATAAACACATTATATATATATATATACTCATACATTAAGTACGCATGCGTACATGTGTTGTGTGTTGTGTATGCATCATTACCTTTATATATGTATATACATATACATATATACATATGTGTCTATAAATATACACACATGCATATACTCTTTTACTCTTTTACTTGTTTCAGTCATTAGACTGTGGCCATGCTGGAGCACCGCCTTTAGTCGAGCAAATCATCCCCAGGACTTATTCTTTTTAAGCCCAGTACTTATTCTATCGGTCTTTTTTGCCGAACCGCTAAGTTACAGAGACGTAAATACACCAACATCAGTTGTCAAGCGATGTGGGGGGGGGGGACAAACACAGACACACAAACATATATACACACACATCATACTTAGATATATACATATATACGACGAGCTTCTTTCAGTTTCCGTCTACCAAATCCACTCACAAGGCTTTGGTCAGCCCGAGACTATAGTAGAAGACACTTGCCCAAGGTGCCACGCAGTGGGACTGAACCCAGAACCATGTGGTTCGTAAGCAAGCTACTTACCACACAGCCACTCCTAAGCCTACATAATTTATATAATACTATATAATATATACATGCATTATGTGTGTGTATTTATTATTTATAATATTAGATATATATATAATACAAGTATAATATATATAATACACACACACACACACAGATATATACATGTATATGTATATATGTTTCTTCAGAAACATGTCATATTAAGCAATATTATTCTAAGAAATTCTAATTAAACCCAGAGATAGATTGCAATCATTTCTTTGTCCATTCATTCCAAGTATATTCTTATATTATTCTTGCACTTTTGATGCCACTCACAGGTTCTACTTAAACCAAACTAATATATAGATTTACTGACCTATAAACAGAATCTATGCCCACCAGTGAAACTAACTTTAAATGGTTGACATTTAATCAACGCTTATGCCAACAATGCTATATAAATATATCATCATCATTGTTTAACATTCACTTTCCATGCTTGCATTGGTTGGACAGCTTGGCATGGATCTGGCTAGCAGGGAGTAGTCCAGATTCCAACTGTCTGCTGTGGCATGGTTTCTACAGCTGGATGCCCTTCCTAATGCCAACCATTTAACAGAGTGTGCTTCTACTAAATATTAATAGAAAAATATATGTATGTATGTATGTATGTATGTATGTCTTGTATTTGTCTCCCTACATCACTTAACAACTGGTGGTGATTAGTCTATGTTCCCATGGCAGTGATCTTGTAAGCTGTTTGAAGCATGACACTTGTTTCAGCTGCTGTTTTCCCCAGCAGAAAACAAAATTTCACAGAAGCACACCATTTCATCGTTTCATCTCAAAAGTTGACAAACAGGGGAGAAACACTGCAAAATATAGATGCATTATGTGGCAGTACAATTTCATACAATGATGCCAGACTGATGCCTGGGGATCACATCTAGTGGCAGAAACCTGAACTACAACAGGCTTGTCCCACAGTAAATGTTTCCAGTTACTTTGGGGTACCACCTCGTATAAGCTGCACTCATGATGAAGTTGCATCCCTAATCTAATGTTAAAGCTTGCTACAAAACTTTTTCCTTCATGGTTTTAGCTTTGCTCCATGTAATAAGTTGCACCACAGTTTTTCAGTTAAGATCAAGTATAAAATAATGCGACTGATACATGACTTTAAAATACTACCTCGTCGTCTTTAGTTTGATTATATGTGGGTATTGAGAAATAATCAAAATTTTCATATTACTTCTCTGGTTTAAAGAGTAAATGCTGAGTTTTACATGAGAGATAGAGTAAAAGAACGATATGAAGGAAAAGAGAGAGTGAGAGAAGAAAGACATAGACAGACAGAGAAATAGAGAGAAAGAGAGAGAAAGACAGAGTTCAAATGGATTAAATATTCACTTCAGGTACTGTACTGTTATTAGCTGCCTAGTAGACAAGAGAGACAGCTATACAGATGATGTTTATATAACTATGCATGTAAGTCATTGATATGATAATAGTTGAACCTATGTAATGAGCTTCAAAGGAGATTAAAGCCTAGATAAGATTTTCAATGAAGGATTAGCGACTGCTTCATAGGAAATTGAAAGGAGGGCAACTTAATGAGGAAACCTGGATCTGTACACGCGCGCGCGCGTACACGCACGCGCACACACACACACACTCACTCACTCACAGAATCTATGTCTGTCTGTCTGCCAGTCACTCCCTCTCTCCATATACATACATCTACAGTCTGATGATGGCAAGCAAGCTGAAACTTTACAGTCACTGTCAGCTTTTTGTTTGTAAGAGTTAATAAATATGTACTCTACCAAAAGGTGTTGAGTACTTATTCAGTTTATTGTTGATTTGTTTTTATAAATAATTCAACATGAAAACAGACATTAATAAACACACACATACACACACCAGGTTGGATTAAAACTTATTTCAGACTATCACTGATGAATTTTGGCAAGAGCAGCAGCAAAAGAAATTAATGATGCACATACACACCTGTGAAAAATTTTGCATAGGTGTTTATGTGCACAAATATGCATTTATATCCTTTTATTTGTTTCAGTCATTTCACTGTAGCCATGCTGGAGCACCACTTTTAGTCAAGCAAATTGACTTCAGGTCTTATTCTTTGTAAGCCTAGTTCTTATTCTATCAGTTTCTTTTACTGAACCGCTAAGTTATGGGGATGTAAACACATTAGCATCGGTTGTCAAGCGATGTTGGGGTGACTATACTGTGAGGCTGCATATTTTTTTCAGCATATATACATACTTATATCCATGAACATTAATGTGAGATTTCCTAAATCATTCTAAGTCAGATAAAGATTAATTGAAAGTTTTAAAAAGAGAATCAGCATGGAACAAACTCCTACCTAAATCCAGAATATTTCTATTTAATATATATAAGAGGATTAAGCCTTCTAAATCTGTTACTTGCACTAAATCAGATGAGCCTGTAGTGATATCAAAATTATCAGATTTGAATTTTCCTGACCAATAATGATCTTGGAATAAGATTAGTGTATTCTAGCTACCGAAATTGTCTATATCCCTGTCTGTTAAAGAAGAAACCTTTCTAGAGGAAACAGGAGTTTTATTCAAGAATATAGGAGTATGGATGTATAACAGCTATTAATGGCAAACTGTACAATAAAAGTTTTAAAAAAACACACACTTCCATGAATTTCTTCTGGACAGTATTTTCCATTCTATTAGGAATGTCTTATTTAAAAAAATGTTTAATACTTCGAGTTACGCCATGCTGATGATTTCAAAACAGAATGAAATAGTGCTATTCACAATTACCACTGAATAGAAATTTTAAGAACTCCATAATAACCACAACAACAAAAATATACGTAAAGCAGACCAACAACAGATGTGATTGATGAGGTCATGAATAGCAACGAAAAGATTCTGACGAGCCCTAACTGATTGATTGATTGATTGATTGGCTAAACAATTAAGCAAACAAGTGATTAGCTAATTGATTAAATGTTAGCAAATTGGCTAATAATAATAAAGAAGTGAAGTAGAATTAGTGTATTTAATATTATTATTATTATTGACCATCCTGAGATACAACAAAATTTGTTTCACTGCATGGGTTCACATCAAGACATGCAAACCAAATACAAAAACGAAATATTCTAGGCCTCTTTTCTCTTATTCCATAATTACAAATTCAAAGATCTAATCCCACCAAATATTATGGGGAAATGATTATCTCCCTTGTATAAAACTATCTGCTCAGAGACAGCATGTGTAAGAAGTTTTCTGCATGTTTCTAACAACAAATCATTGTATTACCTCATCCAAATTATTCCAAAAGGATACTTTTATACAACCTTTTACTTTCGGGATTATATTATGCAGCCCGTTCTTAGAAATATGACTAATATCAGACTTAGAGGAGCTAATCAGTCTAATATATCAGTTTTCAAAAAAGCTATGCTTATGAACTTTAATGCTAAAATGAGAGGGCTTAGTCTAAAAGGACTACATTTAGTTCACTAATTTATAATTATGACGTAGGAGTACTAAGCAGTGATATGTATAAATGCAATGTTATTACCAGTTCACATTTGGCATAATAAACGAATTTTCTCCATGACAAAACACTGTTAATGGCTTGTTTATTAGTCCAAACATGGCACGAGCTTATTTTAACTGCTAATAACATTGCACTAATTTATAACCCTTATCATTTATATTGTTGAGAACTTTTTTCCATCTACAGTAATGCCTTGATATACATGTTAATTTATTCCCAGAAACTGCACATAAAGTGAAAACTTATAAAGCAGAGCAATAATTTACCATAGTAGCAATAAAATTTTATGCCTTCATTTTACTCCGTTGCTGTGTAGACGTGTCAGAACCAATGTTGCCACATACACAAAATGACTGCTTAGTCTCTTCATATTTATTATAAAATAAAACTAATAAAGCCAGGGTCTCGTAAAGCAGGTCCTCATAAAGTGAGGTATTACTGTATTTTTATTGCTCCTATTTAATTTCTTTTATTATAAGTTCATTGTATTTTGTGTGTAAATTTCCAGTTTTATTGGTGAGCTCATGCAAAAGATCTGAGTGAACAGTTAGTGAAATTCCTATTGAAAGCTGTATGTATGTGTATAGATGTGAGGGCATGTATGTATGTGTGTGTATGTACGTATGTATGTATGTATGAATGCATGCTCATATGTGTGGATATATATATATATATATTATATATCATTTGTAGAAAACATAAATCTGAAAGAAAAAGCACACTCTAAGATGTAGATCAGGATATACTAAAAATGGGGAAGGCGAGTTTATGGGGTTACCTTAGGTTTCCCGTCCATAAAGGGTTCAGCTTAAACTGGCCATCCCCATTTTCTCTTCACCTCTTCCACATCTAATTCTGTCACACCAGCCTTCATCACCAGTGATGACTTTCGAAAAATAGGTCCTGATCAACTAGTTTAAACTGGCTTGTCCATTATATATATATATATATATATATATATATATATATATACAAACAATGTCAAATTAAACAAATTCTATAATAACAATTTAACTAATAGTAACAATAGCTATGGAAGAAATATAACAAACAAAAAACATAACCGTATTTTAGATAAATGCACATGTAAAGACAAATCCAAATGTAGGCCTAATAATAATTGCAACCTAGACAACATAATTTATAAATGCACAGTAATCTCTAATAAGATGAAGAAAGAATATATAGGATCCACAGCAAATGAAATTAAAAGAATATCCCAGCATTACCAGTCCTTCAAAAATCTCAAATTAATAAATTCGACAGGTCTAAGTAAATACATATGGGAGTTGAAATCTAATAAAATAGAATACACCCTTAATTGGAATATCATTTGTAGAGTGAAGTCATATAGTATAGGTAATAAAATGTGCTTATTATGCACAATAGAGTTTATGAAAATACTCCAGTATTGAAGAGAGAGGAATAAAATGCTGACATAAAAATAACTTTAAGTATAATAAAATTAAAACTACATAAAATTATAACTCCACCACCCAGGATGCAATCTCTTAAACAATTATGAGGAAGATAGTTAAATGCAGTTATAATAGAATTTTATAGTAGTAGTAGATATGGATATACCAGGAACCAAGAATTTATTTTAAAATATTACCTTAAAAGGAATAGACAGGCCACATTTAATCTAACATAAATCTCTAAATTTTAAACACTATATAAAAAAATCCAATTACAGCTATATTTAAGAGTATCTAATTATCATCTCCCCTCGAATTCAACCTCTCTAATATTAGAGAATTTTTCAGACTATTTTATTTTATCTATGTTATTCCCATAATACATGACAGAGGGAGCAGTCCTTTGCACAGGAATGAGGATTAAACATTATGTTGATAAGTATTCTTCCTTTCTTAACTTTTTTACTAGGTTTTTCTTGTTTTTTATTAGTTTTATTCAATAAATTTATAACGTATATAGAGATTTTTACTAAATAATCTTTTTAAATACTATTAACTTACGTTTGGCATAAAAAATGGTAATTTATACTTATATAGATAGAGGTAAATCTTACACTTAATTATTAATTCCCATAATGTTAATATAGATCGGTTGTAGGATTTGATGTGTTTATAATATAGTCGTTGAGGGCTTCCTTAGGTTTAGCATTTTCTATTTATATCGGTAATGTACTTTTAAGTGTTAATTTTTTTAATATTCAATTTTTAAAATTTTCTTAATTTTTTAATTTTTAAAAATATATTTGTAATTTATATATCTTTATTATATTTTTATTCATATTCTTATTTTTCTATTTAATGTGTCTTATAATATGTAAATAGCCTGAGGACGCACTGGTGGATTTATGTATTAGGTATAGCCTTGATAAACACCCCACCGGCACAGAAACACGTGTAGTGTTGATTAAAAATATCTTGTTTCCCCACAGACTAATAACAGGTAAGTTATATATATCTTTTCTAATATTTTTGCAAGTAATTTTATTGTATTTTATAGTAGGTTTTTAAATGCTTATATTATTTTATTGGATATAACTTTCTGTGTGCACTCCATACAATAAGGTTATCCTGAAATAGAAGATGCAGTTCTGTTGGTAAAATCCCATGATGGAGGTACAAACACAGACACACACACACACACACACACACACACACACACACACACACACACACACACACATAAACACATATATATATATATATATATATATACAACAGGCTTCTTTCAGTTTCTGTCTACCAAATCCACTCACAAGGCTTTGGTCAGCCCAACACTATAGTAGAAGACACTTGCCCAAGGCGGTGCCACACAGTGGAACTGAACTCAGAACTGTGGTTTGGAAGCAAGCTTCTTGCCACTTAGCCACACTTATGCCTATTATAGAATTTATTCTACAATAAATTCTCTACCTACTCTCACAAATGTTGTGCATATATATGTATTCAAAAACTACCAAAATATATGCATATTTACACATGGGTACATGACCTTATAAACAAGTTCCATTTTCTAAAGAATTTCAAAGAACAGCAGTTTTTTTAAATGCAAAAGCTGCCATCATACATAACAAGCGTTCATCATCATCATCATTTAACATCCCTTTTCCATGCTGGCATGGATTGGATGGCTTGACAGGAACTGACCAGGTCAGGGGCTGCACCAGGTTCTATAGTCTGTTTTGGCTAAGTTTCTATGGCTGGATGCCTTTCTTATCATGAACCACTCCACAGTGAATTATTGTGCATATTCACTGCAAAAGTTCTTGAAGAACGATATTTCATGTATACACATCAAAAAGGCACCAACACACCTTGACCTTATGAATTTTCAATTTAGAATTTTGAATTCTTTCTTCCCTACCTTTTTTTTTGTTCTTCTTAAAGCGAGAAATACATGTGTGTACATGAAATCTCTCAGTAAATTGAATATAAACGATAACATAATATAGTGGAATAAACAAAGTAGCATAATTAATAGTCGAATAAGTGTATACAGGGAAAGTCATTATGCCAATATAATTAACACACACACACTGGTTCAATTCCACTCATCTATTAAATATCGACTGTTTTGTTTTTGTTTGTCAAAGCTCTTTTGCTGCTTCTTGCAGCCTTCTCAGAATTGAACCAGTGTGTTAATTATATTGACATAATGTATCTCCCTAGACATTAATAAATTTGTTTCAAACACATGAATTCACAAAAAGAAGCTTGCAAACCAGATAAAAAAAGAACGAAGTGTGCAGACAAATACATATAGTGTATTAAATAAATATTGATAACACATAGCGTATGTCATTATATGTTTCCATAATCATTTACAGATTATCTTCATCAGATGAAAAATATCAAAATATAAAATCGACTGAAATTATTACCATTCAGTAGTAAAGGATAATACCACAACAAAACATAGTCTAAGAAGAAACCTACAAAAAATATGCAGAGGAGTGGCTGTGTGGTAAGTAGCTTGCTTACCAACCACATGGTTCCGGGTTCAGTCCCACTGCGTGGCACCTTGGGCAAGTGTCTTCTACTATAGCCTTGGGCCGACCAAAGGCTTGTGAGTGGATTTGATAGACGGAAACTGAAAGAAGCCCGTCGTATATATGTATATGTATACATATATGTGTGTTTGTCCCCACCCAACATCGCTTGACAACCGATGCTGGTGTGTTTTCATCCCTGTAACTAAGCGGTTCGGCAAAAGAGAACGATAGAATAAGTACTAGGCTTACAAAGAATAAGTCCTGGGGTCGATGAGCTCGACTAAAAGGCGGTGCTCCAGCATGGCCACAGTCAAATGACTGAAACAAGTAAAAGAGTAAAAGAGAGATAAGATATGTTGATAAAAATATATATACAGGTAAAAAGGATCTCACTTTGCAATCATAGGTTCAATCTCACTCCACAGCACCTTGGGCAAGTATCTTCTACTATAGTTCCATAGCAATCAATGCCATGTGAATGAATATGGTAAATGAAAACTATGGAAGCCCGTTATGTCAAAATAGACCTCACCAGTGCTGGTGTCACATGAAAAGCACCCAGTCCATTCTGTGAAGCAGTTGGTGATAGGAAGGACGGACAACCAGTCATTAAAACCCATGTCAAAACAGTGCAGCTTGGTGCAGTCTTCTGGTTTGCCAACTCCTGTCAAACCATCCAACCCATGCCAGCATGGAAAACAGACATTAAATGGTGGTGGTGGTGGTGATGGTGGCGATGGTGGTGGTGGTGGTTGTGACGATGATGATGACAACAATGATGATGATGTGTGTGTGTGTGTGTTTATGTCTGTGTTTGTACCCCACCCACTGCCTGGCAATTGGTGTTGGTTTGTTTACATCCTCATAACAGCAAAATAGATTGGATAGAATGAGTACCAGACTTTAAGAAAAATCATAAATACCATCCACTTAATGTCCATTTTCTAAGCTAGCATAAGTTGGACAATTTAACAGGAGCTGACCAGGCTCCAATTGTCTGTTTTGTCGTGGTTTCTATGGGTGGACGCCCTTCCTAACACCAACCACTTTACAGAGTATTCTGCGTACTTTGTGTTTGCGTCTGTCCCTACCACTGCTTGATAACTAGAGTAAGTACTGGGGTCAATTTGTTCGACCAAGCCCTTCAAGGTAGTGCCCAAGCATGGCTGCAGTCTAATAATAGCTTAAAGTAAAAGATAAAAGATAGAAGAAAAAATTCTAAAAACCTGTTTTGGTTGCCTTTTACAACAGGAACGGGAAATGGCCAGTTCTTTGTCATGTAAGGCTCCACACAGCAGATAATAGCATAATATAATAAAATATAATAACACAATATGATGAAATACTAGGCTATTGTACATAACACGATATGATGAAATACTAACTTATTTCATAAAACACAATATGATGAAATACTAACATAGATAACACCATATGATGAAATCTTCTATATTTAAACTTCATTCATTTGCTTAACTCAGGGCTGGATAACTTGAGGGCTGTGGGCCGCATGCAGCCCACAGACTTGATACTTTCTTGAAGTAATTGTGTTTAATTTCAAAATAGAATTGTTTGTGTAAAACATTTATTTCAAAATAAATTAAAAATTTTCAAGTGGCAATAAAGCAATAGCCTACAAAGTAGCTTGCTTACGAACCACATGGTTCCGGGTTCAGTCCCATTGCGTAGCACCTTGGGCAAGTGTCTTCTACTATAGCCTCGGGCTGACCAAAAACCTTGTGAGTGGATCTGGTAGACAGAAACTGAAAAAGGCCCATCATATATATATGTATGTGTGTGTATATGTTTGTGTGTCTGTGTTTGTCACCCCAACATTGCTTGACAACCAATGCTAATGCGTTTAAGTCCATAACTTAGTGGTTCAGCAAAAGAGACTGATAAGATAAGTACTAGGCTTGCAAAGAATAAGTCCTGGGGTCAATTTGGTCGACTAAAGGTGGTGCATATACATATACATATATATATATACATACATACATACATACATACATACATACATACATATATATATATATATATATATATATATATATATATGTACTAACTGGTGTACCCAGTAATTCCCGGGGGTAAAGATGTTCTATTGAAACACCTTGTTACTCTGATATAAGAAAGCAATTTCATTATAACTGCCACAAAAGGTGTATTTTCCATCACGAAAAAGTACAAAAAACTGTCAGCTGGAGTAGAGAGAGATTGTCGGAGGTTGGCGAGAAAGTACTCTGACTCGTTGTGGCATTTTGAAGGTGAACTTTATGAAGGCTAATTTATTAAAGGTAATATATAAATGTAGTGTATATGTATATAAATATATGAATGAAGTGTTTAATGAAATGAAGGAAGTGCAATAATAATGTTCACACTCACTGTTGGTAGCTCTCAGTGACTGCCTTTAGCTTACGGAGTTCTTGTTTTTATAACGATCAAAACGCAGCCAAAAGGATAGACATATTGTTGAGAACAAATGATTTCGTTGGAGGTGTGTTATCTCCATTCCAGCCAGTGGTGGCCTAGAAGACAAACTTAAGACAGGCTGTCCCTGGGAGTTCCTCTATACTGATGACCTTATTCTTATAGCTAACTCACTACCAGAACTACAGAAGTTCCAGGTATGGAAGCAAGGTCTAGTGTCTTGCTCATTTTCAAACTATATTTTGATGTAGATTTGTTAAAAAAATCTTGATTAATTTTTACAATGCTTCTAAAATGAATTTACATTCATGGAAAAACTCAAGAAAGACTACATTTCTTATCTTTGTCTTTAACGTAGCAAAAACCAAAGTTTTAATAAGTAGGAAGGCAGACAAATCACAAGTCCCTTCAGGTAGATGGCCCTGCTTGATCTGTAGAAAAGGTGTAGGTAGTAACTCTATAAGATGCGCTCGGTGTAAGTTTCGGACACATAAAATGTGCAGCAATATCAGAAGAAGGTTAACAGGAAAAGTAGCTTTTGTGTGGTAGATGGACATGTACAATAAACACCAAAAAATGTACAGAAAATAGACTCCATCAACTGCCAGGTGAGTAAGCTAGAGGTAGTAGATAACTTCCATTACTTAAGTGTTCAAGTTAGTAATGGAGGTGGATGTTCTGAGACCTTAGCTGTGAGAATAAGATTAAGCTGGGCAAAGTTTAGAGAGCTCCTGCCTCTGCTGGCAACAAAGAGCCTCTTCTCAGAGTGAAAGGCAGATTGTATGATACCTATGTGCGAACAGCTATGCTACATGGTGGTGAAACATGGGCTGAGACAGCCAAGGACATGCATAGTCTTGAAAGAAATGAAGCCAGTATGCTTTGCTGGATGTGTAATGTCAGTGTGCATGTTCAATAGAGTGTAAGCATCTTGAGAGCAAACTTAGGCATAAGGGGTATCAGATATGGTGTGCAAGAGAGATGAATGCACTGGTATGGTCATGTGATGCATATGGACGAAGACAGTAAAGAAGTGCCAAATTCTAATTGTGGAGGGAGCCTGTGGTAGAGGTAGACCCAGGAAGACATGGGATGAGGTGGTGAAGCATGATCTCTGAACTTTGGACCTCACAGAGGCAATGGCCAAGTCCATTTGGCATTATGTCATGCTTGAGAAGACCCATCAAACCAAGTAAAACCACAGTCATGGCAGATACCAGTGTCATGATAATGGCACCCATGCCAGTGGCACGTAAAGGCACCCATTACACTCTTGGAGTGGTTGGTACTAGGAAGGGCATCCAGCTGTAGAAACCATGCCAAAACAGACTGGAGCCTGGTGCAGCTCCCCAGCTGGCCAGCCCTGGCCAAACCGTCCAGCCCGTGCCAGCATGGACAACATAATTACGATGATGATTATATATATATATATATATATATATATATATATATGCAAAAGACATTTAGTTACACCATCTTATGTACATTTCATAAACCAAAAAACTGTAAATTACATAATGAAAACATTGCCAAATCTTCAGAAACCTTTATACAGAACATTACTAAATTGTTGGATTATTGAAAGAAGTAACCATACCTCTTGGAAGGCTGTTTCTGCCAAAAAAGTTCAACAATCCAGTTTCTGAAGACTTGATAATATATTTCAATTATGCAATTTACACTAAGTAACAAATGATGACGATGATGATGATGATATAACAAATAATTATTTTTTGTCAATGTAATACATGTAAGATGGTATAATTAAATATCGTATAAACAATCTCTCATGTTTTATTCTAATTTTTACATGTACTCTGTGGCATTGATATTAGTTTATCTTTGACTAACGTAATGAAAAACACTTGTACTGTTTGAAGAAAGGAGAGGAACATGCGGACTTCCATTCCTTTCATAATTTTATAAATCACAGTTAATGTGCACAGAAGTCTGTTGGAATTTCACTAAATTTGTGTGTCTTGCTCATTTTCAAACTATATTTTGATGTAGATTTGTTAAAAAAATCTTGATTAATTTTTACAATGCTTTTAAAATGAATTTACATTCATGGAAAAACTCAAGAAAGACTACATTTTTTATCTTCATCTTTTACTTATTTCAGTTATCTGACTGCGGCCAGGGATTGCGACTTGAGGAATTTTAGTCGAGCGAACTGATCTCAAAAGTTATTTTTTTTAAA
>NC_068984.1:129696432-129700008 GCF_001194135.2 Octopus bimaculoides | reverse complement strand
TTTGGTACGATTAGGTAACTTTTTATCAAGTCAGAAATTTTTTTTTTAAATTAATATATTGCTACTTCTTACGACTAAAGAATCCACTTTTACTTTTCATACAGATTCTGATTTGAATTTCAAAGTATCTGATTGAATGTTCGTCGAAGTACTTTAAACTGAAAAGATGTTAAAAGTAAAACGATTCGTTATTTGATACTACATTCCTAGGAGGCGCAATGGCCCAGTGGTTAGGGCAGCGGACTCGCGGTCATAGGATCGCGGTTTCGATTCCCAGACCGGGCGTTGTGAGTGTTTATTGAGCGAAAACACTACGACAGATTTAGTTGATCAAATCAACCTTAGTACTCACTTTTAAGTCTCTTATTACTGAATCACGGAAGTTACCGAGACAAACAAATACCGGCAGTGAAGCAGTGAGAGTCTCACTGCGCGTGAGCGCACACAAACATTCATACATACATGCGTGCATACATACACACATACGACGGCTTTCGCACGATTCTCATTTACGAAATTCCCTCACAAGTTAATAAGCGGCCCATGTTATAAAAAGACACTGGCACTCATGCCATTTAGGATCGAAACGGCCCATGTTATAAAAGACACTTGCACTCACGCAAAGTCATGCCATTTAGGATCGAGTGGGAAAAGTGCTAATTTCTTGTGATAATAGGTATCCATCTGCACGGTGTAGATATACCGTAAGTTTATATATAGCCTCACCACAACCGGGACAAAAATCGAATGTGTTGAAAAAGCCATAATTTTGCAGAAAAGTAATTATATCTATTTGCTGTTAATCAGTCTAACTCTTAACATTCGATATACTTACGTATATTCTTAATATCCACGCATTATTGACATTAATCACGAATATAATCACAAAATATTTAGTGGATCCAGCAATAATCATAAGAATATCACGTTTGATAGATGCTTTATTAGCACCTACCAGACACTTCTATTTATCGCTCCTTATCCAATATTTTCCATGTTGTAGGAAAACACCTGCTATTGACAAGGTAAAAACTACTTTCTGGGAAGCACCAAAAACACGATACGACCACGGCCGAAATGGCTATGATCATAAGCCGATCAGAGGTAAACAGCACACACACATTACTATTAGGAGATCATGATATTCTCTTCATAATCACAAGGTTGCGGGAACGATCCAGAGGCACAATTCTTCGGGTTCTCAAGTTTTTTGTGGGTGAAAAGAATCGGCTGGAGCCTGTCAGGTGGCCTTTAGTGAGTAATTCTGTTGAATCGAACCATTGGAACACTGATTCGTTAAAATTTCTATGATAGATTCTACATAGATATACAATTCAAAGAGGTAAAATGCGCAATAGTTATTGCATTTTCCAGATGGTATTATATTTCTATAGAGTGCCTTTTTGTTCTTTATATCTCGGCTACGTCTTGGTGCGTGTGTAGAAAATATCAGAAGTGGTTGGTATGTGAAGTGTTGTGGCTAAAATATAACCTAGAAGGAGACATATTACAGGGGAGATGTTGGATCATAAGGTATTGACACAAGAAATACATAGGAATTGAGTAAAATATCGAAAGTTGAAGGGCGAGAGGTTTGAAAGGGAGACAGTTCAAATGGAAACAGATATGACGAACGGAGTGAGTAAAGGTGAGGTGGAAAAAGGACAGATATGTGAGAGAGAAAAACTAAAAATCATTAGAGAAGTAGCGGGAGAAAGAAAGGGAGAGGAAAAATTAAGGAAACAGTTAAAAGGGACATGTGTATTGACAAATAAAGTGGAGCGTGATTTTATTAGGGTCACACATCAAAGCATTAAAAGATGTGACGCTTTTCTGATAACAAATATTATATTTTGAATGAGAGGTTTTTTTTTCTCTTTTGTACTTTTCTGCGATTCTCTGGTGTTTTTTAGTACTTTTATGCAGGAGTCTCTCTCTCTCTCTCTCTCTCTCTTTCTATCTATCTATCTATCCATCTATCTATCTATCTATCAATCAATCTATCTCTCTATCGATCTGTGTGTGAATTAAGACAGCGATGTTTACAGGATATTAAAGAAAGCAGTATATGAAGAAAGAAACATAATCCTTGACAGAAAAAGATCTCTATCTTTCTCTGTCAGGGATTATTTCTTTCGAATAGATAGATAGATAGATAGATAGATAAATTAAAAGAGAGAAATGGAGGATATGCTCGATTACGTGTATTATTGGATGAAGGAGAAAAAAACGGAAAGATGATCAAAATTGATCTAAAGGACGAAGTGAGAAGATCGAAATGTGACAGACGAAAGCCCCGATTCATCAAGATAATTAGAGAAAGAAAAAGAGAAAGGAACTAACAAACAAACAAAACCAGGGGGAAATAAAATAGTTACTTACGAAGATGAAGATATTAGAAGTTCCGAGGAGACCCGTAACTAAAAGATAAGGCCGAAAATAAAAGCATAGCCGCCACCCTATGGATGGCTGGAAGCGAAATAAAGTAGAATGCAACGACGCTCGAAGTTAAGTGCGATCGGTTGTGCGCATGCGTATGTCGTGGAGTACATTGCGTGGTACTGGAACTGCGGCTGCTGTTTTCAATGATGGAAATAGATCGGTAACTTGTTGGTAGAGCGGGCTGAGGTGCATTTTTGTTTGTTTGTTATTGTTTAGTTCAAGTCTGACCCAACAAAACTATTATTAAAGGCATTTTAGCTATAACCATTCAGTTTTTTTTCTGACACTCAGTGTAACACAGGTAAAGTGCTTCGCTTTTTTTAAACGAAGTATAAACTTCTATTTCTAGCAGGTCGTACGTGAACGCGTGTAGGTTCATAATGTTTAGTCCCAGGCGTCCTGATCCTGCAGACTTGTTGATCAATGACGTTTCATCAGAAGCACATCTAAGAGCTACATAATTTTAATAAGTCCTCCCTTTCTAATAAGAGTAGGACTTAATCTGAGTGACATGTAATTATTATTTCCAGTGGGTCGAGCGTCCACATGGACTCTAGTTTTTATTACTTATTACATAACAAAGAAAAAGATGAACGAGCAGTCTAAATTAAATAGAGGGCCACTTCGTGATCGGTCGGCCTGAGAGGAATAGCACACAAATTTCCTTCAAACATTCTCGAAGGGAATTATTACATAATAATAGTCCTGGATGATAAACTAAACCCGAAAATAAAACGAACTGGCCATAGCTAGAATGCTTCTATTCAAAGCCAACTCAATGTTAAATAAAAACAAACTCTCCCCTTTCTAATTTTCTTTTTATGTTTGTTTTTGTAAAACTCTTCCTCTCCCCCACTCCTTCACACACACACACTGATTCTTTCTTCTTTTATTCTTTTACTTGTTTCAGTCATTTGACTGACTGCGGCCATGCTGGAGCACCGCCTTTAGTCGAACAAATCGATCCCAGGACTTATTCTTTGTTCGCCTAGTACTTACTTATTCTATCGGTACCTTTTGCCGAACCGCTAAGTTACTTAGACGTAAACACATCAGCATCGGTTGTCAAGCTATGTTGCGGGCAGGGGGGACAAACACACACACACATATACGATGGGCTTCTTTCAGTTTCCG
>NC_068984.1:129695798-129696019 GCF_001194135.2 Octopus bimaculoides | reverse complement strand
TATATATAAACGCCTATATATAAACGGAGATTAATTGCTAAGACAAGCGTATCTCTGATTTCGACCAAGGGGTATTAGTTTGTAGTTGTATGTACAAGTGGTATATACATAAGAGACCGGAGACGAGAAGGTTATACAAAGCTGGTGTGTGTGTGTAAAAACAGACAGATAGATAGATAGATAGATAGACAGACAGGCAGATAAATAGACAGACAGGTAGA
>NC_068984.1:129693597-129695788 GCF_001194135.2 Octopus bimaculoides | reverse complement strand
GATAGATAGATAGACAGACAGGCAGATAAATAGACAGACAGGCAGATAAATAGACAGACAGGTAGATAGATAGATAGATAGATAGATAGATAGATAGATAGATAGATAAAACTTTCACTGACGATACATTTTCAAAAAATAACTTTGTCGTTATATTATTTCACTCTTTTATATATCTTGAACGTGGTGTGTGTGTGTGTGCGTACGTACGTATGTATGTATGTATGTATGTATGTATGTATAGACAGATAGGTGGAGAGAGAGGTAGACACCATGCAGCCATCTCATCTTTGCTCTGCACAATCCCGCCTTACTTCTGTCTCCTCGAATTTGACCCTGCGGTTTCACAAATTTTGAAAACTTTGCCAGAAGCGTAGCTTAAGCGTATGCGCTCGGGGTAAGCTCTTGTGCTTTACACTCTCATCCCTCAGTGACCCCACCAGCCCATACTGGCTGATATAGCAGATCTAATTGTGCTTGCCACCACCACCATCACCAGCTACGTTACTGCACTTCTCCCTTCTTTTTCAGACGGGACCCTGCGTAACCTTTTGGTCCATATATGCTCTGTCATTCATTACACGCAACACTGCAACACATCTCTTCGTCTGTAATACGAGGAACGAAGTGCGATTCACTTGTCTCTCAGGTTTCCTCTCTGTGTTGACTGTCTAATTGGGTTAAATCCGAAAAGTGCATTAACCTATCGCTAGAACCTACGGCATACTCCCTCTCCAGCTCTTACATCTACATCCGAAGCCAAAGAAGCCCACGCGGGTCTTACTTTCGTCCACTTGACCTCGCTCACTCTTCCTCTTCTAGTAGGGCTCCTCAGCCATTGACGTCACTGACCTTTTCCTCTTGGTTCCCCTCATCTCCACATACCCCTCTGATCTCAAAGATCACCTCCCCATTTCACTCCATGCTGAAATCTGCCATGTACCTTGGCGGACGTCTCACTCGTCGGGATTTCCCCATGGATGGAGCACCGCTAGCTTCCTCTCCGCCACCTTCGTCGCTCGACGAAGCGACAATTCTACGAACATCCAAGACATGACGCTGCATTCCATCCACAGAGACTTTATTTTTGGAATTAACAGCCGTCATTGTCCCTCTGTTCCACTGAGATATGCAGCGTGTCTTTGAGAGCTTGACATAGACTTTATTTCCCACCTGCGCGAAAATAGGCTTTCTCTCTCTCTCTCTCTCTCTCTCTTCCACAAGGTGTTGTGATGCTGTACACGAGTGTCGCCATTCATACATGAATATCGCTCTGTGTGACACGGACTCTTCGGCCTGTCCTGATCGGGGTGACATGTACCAAAATACCGCTTCCAGTGGTGAGATGCATTCCCTCTCCGCCATGGCCTTGATCGCGCGATGGTGTTGTCTTTCCACGATCTCATTTCCACTCGACCTGTATGCCGATCTGAAGAAGCGGTGCACATTCCACTTATTGAACATTTCATTCAGCATCTCCGAGCGAAATGCGATGCCGTTGTCCATCAGCAATTCGTCCACAGGGCCCTGCTCTAGGAAATATCTCGCTCAGGATACGTACAACTTCATCCGCAGTGCCCGTCTTAATTTCCCTTCATATCGTCATTTAACCCGGTACGCAGTGAACCATCGAGAGATATATCCCAGTGCAGCTCCTCCAACCATTGGCTCCGGTGGTTTCGGTGGTCACTTCTTTAAGTGACCTATGACCAATGAGCTCTCGTCTACCAGGTTGTTGTCTATATTAGAATTGGTGAAGGCGACGAGCTGGTGGAAACGTTAGTACGCCAGCCGAAATGCTCAGCGGTATTTCGTCTGTCTTTACGTTCTAAGTTCAGACGAGGTCGACTTTGCCTTTCATCCTTTTGGGGTCGATAAATTAAGTACCAGTTGCGTACTGGGGTCGATCTAATTGATTGCCCCCCCCCCCACTTCCCCAAAATTGTGGGCCTTGTGCCTAGAATAAAAAAGTATATTAGAATTGGTGGCCTTTTTTTTTTTACCTTGTCTACCTTTTCTCGGGATAGATTTGAGCACTGTTGCCAATTTCTTTGGAGCAAAATTCAGCCCGAAACTCAGCCTAATCAAACAGTATGTCTTGCCCTTATGTCTCACCAGCCGATACTTCCAGAATTTCTAGCTCACGTGGAGCTGCAGATATGCCGAATTTGAAAATTTTCACTTAATTAAA
>NC_068984.1:129692259-129693440 GCF_001194135.2 Octopus bimaculoides | reverse complement strand
ATATATATATATATATATATATATATACCTATACATATAAATTTGATATGGGCGATTCTTTCTTGTATATTTTCTTGTGTTGGTATTCACGCTCAAACGGCTGGGTGGAATTGCGCGAAAAATTACACAGATGTGTAGAATGATCCGGTGGTGTTGATGAGCTTTGTATTTTTTTCATAGCTCCCATGCTTACCGAGATAATCTACTATAATAATACTCTTGTGTTTATGAATCAGAAAGGAAGGAGTGATAGATGAATAAGGAAGGGGTGATGTTATATTTGGTAGTGGGATGATGAAAATTGTACGCTGAAAAATAAATCAAAGAGCGTGTCAACTCTGTGTGAATATATGTGTGTGTATGTAAAAGCGGGGTATGTCAATGCGCGTGTGTGTGTGTGTGTGTGTTATTATTATCATTAGGCAAAATCGTTAGCACACCGGACAAAATGCTTAGCGGCATTTCGACCGTCTTCACATTCTGAGTTCAAATTCTGCCGAGGTCGACTTTGTCTTTCATTCTTTCAGGGTCGATAAAATAAATACCAGTTGAGTTGAGTGTGGGAGTCTCTGTAATCGACTTATCCCCACCCCAAAAAATGCTGGCCTTGTGCCAAAATTTGAACTAACATTAATTATTAGTATTATTAATATTATGAAAAAGCCGGCAAGCTGTCAGAATCGTTAGCACGCCGGGCGAAATGCTTAGCGGTATTTCCGTCTACCGCTACGTTCTGAGTTCGAATTCCGCCGAGGTAGACTTTGCCTTTTTATCCTTTCGGGGTCGATAAATTAAGTACCAGTTGAGTACTGGGGTCGAATTAATCGACTATCCTCCTACCTCCAATTTCAGGCCTTGTGCCTATAGTAGAAAGGATTATGAAAAAGGCGGCGAGCTGGTAGAATCGTTAGCACGCCGGGCAAAATGCTTAGCGGTATGTCTTTCGTCTTTACGTTCTGAATTCAAATTCAGCCGAGGGTCGACTTTGCCTTTCATCCTTTTGGGGTCAATAAAGTAAGTACCAATGAAACACTGGGGTCGATGTAATCGACTGGTCCCTCCTCGCCCAAATTCCAGGCCTTGTGCCGAGAGTAAGAAAGGGTTATGATTATCGTGAGTTTTTTCTTCTTTCAATTCCATTTCCATTTCTTGCCAATTATTATTCCCGAGTGTGTAGGCCC
>NC_068984.1:129687685-129690719 GCF_001194135.2 Octopus bimaculoides | reverse complement strand
AAATATTACTCAGAGTCCTACCAAATGAATTTAAGCTAATATAACATGTTTTAATGCATTAAAAACTGTTCATGTTTTAATGCACTAAAAACTACTTTCATGAATACACTCTGCTGAAATGGGAGTGCGTCTGATGTACTCGTGTGTCTTTTATGCCATCAAATATTGTATTGGCCATTACTATTTACCGTAATATATCTATTTATAACCTTATCCAGAAATTAGTAAAACAACAGGAAGATATACAATGTCTATGAACCAGGTTAATCCTGTGGCACTTCCGGTCATAATCAGGTTTACAATTGACGAGACATTTTTTCTTCTTTACAGAACTCTTGTTTCTTTGAATGATAATCTTGTGCCTTAGATGATTTTTGTAATAGTTTCATTTAACTTCTCAGCGTATTCCTAAACCATTAAGCAAAATAAGCCCATGCTTGGGACATCAAGGGAAGCGGGGCACCACAGAAATGGCAAATGGTTTACGACACAAAAGAAGTCACTTCAGACTTGCTAAAATAAATATTACTGAGTGTGCCTTTCCAAATGTAGACATTACCTTTTGTATATTTTCAACATTAATGGTCACAAATGGCTTGGCTTGCGTTCATTTTCTCAGTTGAAGTACAGGGTGTCCACAAGGTCTGGGTACATGGAGTAAATAAATTCATAACATAAACAATTAAATATAAGAAATAATAATTTCTTAAAGTATGTGTTAATCCCCATGTACCCAGACTTTGTGGACACCCTGTATATTAAAAATCCCATCAGAACAACTCCGCTACAAGGCAGGTTGGATGCCTTATCTCTACTAAGTATAGAAGCAGTTGTGTTACCTAAGATTAATTTTGAGGATCTGATTAAAGACTTTGCAATTAAAAAGAGTAGAAAACTTTTCAAATATAAATAAAGTGGAAGTATACAAAAATAAACATTATTTTCTGTCTTACTGTTAGCTTTGTTTCATTTTGAAAAATAAAAATTTATTTTATGGTTTATTATTGTCTATATTTTGAATTGCATATATATGGGGACACCAAAATTTTTGAAGTGCTGAGGGCCTCCGTGGGTCTTAATCTGGCCCTGTTCTAAACACTTTCAAATTTCCTTCCATTTCTGCAGTTCACAAAAGTCTCCTTTGTTGCAATATCTATTATACAATATTTCCCTATATATTTCCCAATTATACAATATTTCCCTAGCGGCGTCTCCGGAAGTTGTTTGTATTTGAAAATACTATTTTCGTCACAACTAATCCAGTTAAGAAGTCGCGGTCACATTTGGCCATTCAATAATGGTCTTGTGGGGATTCGAACCCCAAACGCGAAATATTCAGTTTGGGATCACAAGCAAGCCACTACAGTTTCATGTGATTGAGCTACAAATCGATCAATCAGCGTGAAGCTGTGACGTGATATGGCTTCTCGGTTGATCTAAAATTTCCCTCCTTTTCAACCTATTTTAATAGTTTGGTGCCTAACTCATAGGCAGACCAAACCAAGCTCTCAGGTAAACCACCCCAGATACTCGGGCAGACCACCTCGCGCAAGGGACAACTTCAGACACTTACACACGATATACTACAGCTAGCCTCCAATAAGACAGCGTGGTTCTCTCCTCACAGATGGCGGTTATTGTATCTGCATCTTTCTTTTCTAGATAGCCGGCACAGTAAATCATTTCCATCAAAAAATATGTTGAAAGTTCGTGAGTTGCATCATTTATAATTTACACAGCCAGCTAGACCACACGACGATGGCCTTCGACAACGCAATGCACACACCAAGCAACCATCGCGATATTAAACAACCACGCGACACACTGTTGTCTGTCATGTTTTAGGGATCTTGATTATTTGTGGAGTCCAACTGTGACATGGCTAAAATACGTCCTACTTGGAGAAGCCCTTGTGTTTTACCTCAGCCCACCTCCATCTCGGACTCCCAAGCTAATACAGTAGACTCAAAAGTGCCGTCCCCATAAAAGCGCCACCTGGGAGGACCCCTTCCCTCTAACTACAATACTGGAGTCAAGAAATATCTTTATCATATGATGAAATTGTTCTACCATGGTTTTGCTTTCATTTTTGGTTTGGTTATGAAGTAGTTAATGAATAATCGGCGTTAAATAACATTTGCATGTTGTTTATTCAATTCACAAAATCACACTAAATTGAGTATAAATTTTCATTGTTTGTTTAACCGCGAACGTAATTTATACATTTATACAGCAGTTAAATAAATAACTGCATTCGAGAATTAACGAATTAAAAACATATAGTCACTGCAGCATGCTGTTATATAATACAACAGCGATTCATAAAAGCGAGAACAAGGAAATAAGAACGAATTTTCGTGAGATTTACTGACAGAACTCCATATGATGTCTTCAGCCGTTAAACCATTCAAACATGTGATGTTTTCAATTTAAACCATTCACTTAAAGTCTCTCAAATTATACTTTCAACAACTTTCTACAGTTTAATATAATATCGAAATTAGTTGACTTAATCCAGTTTCACTAGGGAATAAGAGGACTGGGCCGCAGCTGTTTGGACGCTGGCGATTTGGCACAACTGACTAGACATTGAACTTAGTGAAGCGACAGTAGTTTTTGGCATGGTGGCAAGCACACGCATACACACAGAAATGTTCATCCGACATTCCATCCAGCTAAAACCTCCATTTACATAACACCCTATTGATCAACCTGCACAATGCTTTCTTCTGGGTTTAATATCTATATCCCGCCCTATTCCTTTGTATTCTATATTCTCGTACGTAACGTACTCACATTTTATTATTATATATTATGTTTTTCTTTTACTTGTTTCAGTCATTTTCACTGCGGTCAAGCTGGAGCACCGTCTTTAGTCGAATAAATCGGCACCAGGACTTAGTCTTTGTAAGCCTAATACTTATTTTATCGGTCTCTTTTGCCGAACCGCTAGTTTACGGGGACATAAACACGCCAACATCACTTGTCATTGATGGTGGTGGGGACAAACGCAGACACACATGCATATATATAT
>NC_068984.1:129684207-129687169 GCF_001194135.2 Octopus bimaculoides | reverse complement strand
TCTACAGACACGTGTACCCTTAACGTAGTTCTCGGGGATATTCAGTGTGACACAGAGTGTGACAAGGCTGGTCTTTTGAAATACAGGTACAACAGAAGCAGGAAGAAAGTGTGATAGAAAGTTGTGGTGAAAGAGAAAAGCAGGGTTCGCCACCACCCCCTGCCGGAGCCACATGGAACTTTAGGTGTTTCCGCTCAATAAACACTCACAATACCTGATCTTGGAATTGAACAATAGTTTTAATGATATGCTTGAGAACTAACGAACCTCAAATATGTTACACAAACTTATCTACTAAGTTCATTATCCACTAGTTCTACATCAAATTGTCAGCTGGTATATCTTTATCTTTTATCTTTTTCTTGTCTCAGTCATTAGATTGCAGCTATACTCGGGCGCCGTCTTAATATATCTTCTATATATTTCACTTGGTTTTCTGCACCACTAACCAAATACTTATTCAAACATAACGAATTTTCACTTCTCGTCTTACAACTACTAGCGCCCTAAATAAAGGTCATTTTCTATTTTGTTGGTAAAATGCGACTGCAAAACTACTACTACTACTATTACTACTAATTGTAGTAGTTTTTTCTATCATACGCACATTGTCTGAAATTGGACCTAGTTAGTTTCATTCCCAAAATAAGCCCCTTTAATTTTGCTCAGATTGCTTTCAATTTTGGTGTATCGATGCAACTCTGAATTTTGATTACGATCAAACAATTACTTTATCTCATAAATTAAAGAATCTGATGTCATTTGGAATTAAAGTTGGGAAATTTGGGTAATTTTAGCCAATCAGCAGATAGCGTGGCATTAGCAGCTTGTTAGCATGATAATCGCACGCTGTGTTGTGTTTCACTTCACCCGCGTCTGTGCTGCACGCGAAATTCTTTTCCCACGAGAGATCCAGACCCAAGTAATGAACTCATTTGCATACAGCCCATCAAAGCAGAGCCACCTTTATCCTTTCTTCTTTTCGAGTCAGCACCGTGCATTCCTTACTCTTTCCCTCTCTACTGGCCGACAGCTGGTATATCTTTATCCGATATATATATGTATACATACATATATATAACAGACCTTTATTTAGGGCGCCAGTGGTTGTAAGAAGAGAAGTGAAAATTCGTTATGTTTGAATAAGTATATAGGTTAGTGGTGCGGAAAACCAAGTGTTCCTCTCTCCTTTTTTTTTCTTACCTTTGCAGGTCGAGCAATGAGTTTTTGAACTGGTGTGTTTTTTCCCTCTTCCTTTTCCTCCCTGAAGGTGAATTAATAATTAACTTTTAGTGAGCAAGGAGAATAATTGACGGGGAAGTGATTAGGGGGATATCCATTTTGAAGTCATTGTGAGACACAAGTGTTCTTGTATGCATGCATGTACGCATTCATAGAAATCTATACAGAGGTATGTAAACTAACAACAGGGGCGAAAAGAATAAATATACAGTAGACATATATGCGTAATAACGATGTTCTTAAAGAGCATTTAAAATACAATGTATAACGTATGAAATATTCCATGTACATATTTGCAATAAACAATAGTTTTAATGATATGCCTGAGAACTAACGAACCTCAAATATGTTACACAAACGTATCTACTAAGTTCTTTATCCACTAGTTCTACATCAAATCGTCAGCGGGTATATCGTTATCTGTCTGAGGCCGTGTAGGAAGGATGGAGGCATAACGTCGCCATCACTAGTGACCACTCCAAACACTATGATGTTGACTGGATGTTTGATTTTTTTATCTCTCTCAGTACATGTTTTGGGGACACGGCAAACCAACGGTTGTTCTGTGTTCACCATCTATTCGTATTGGAGCTTCCGGCGGGAATGTCAAGTAATACAGCATGTTTCCAAATTCCTGGCAGAGTGAATTGCGTCATGGTGCTGCTTTTCTCACAGACGGTGCCCAACTGACCTTACTATATAGTGTAGTCGACAAAATCGAAAATAAACAATGAACAAGCACGAAATTAAAACTATAAGATGGCGACAATTTACCTATCGCACCCTGTATATGTGTCTGCATACAGTCTGGGTAGCATGTGTGCGTGTGCATGCGTGCGTGCGTGCGCGTGTAATGTGTATCCAATCAGCTTTTGCCCATTTTATGCCAACTAAAGGTGGCGAGCTGGCAAAGTTGTCAGCAGTATTTCTTCCGTCTTTACTTTCTGAGTTCGAATTCCACTGAGGTCACCTGTACCTTTCATCCTATCAGAATAGATGAAGTAAGTTCCAGTTGAACACGGGTCGATGCAGTCGACTAGAGCCCGCCACCCCACTTCGCTCTAAATTTTAAACCTTGGTGCTTATAATGGTAAAGATTTTATGCCAACAATATTCTACTCGGAGTATTGCCAAAGCTCTAGTTGAAGACGCATAAAGAAGCGTTCAGTTAGATTGAACCTGGAACCATATGGTTGCAAATAAACTTCTTAACAACCGTACAGGTGCACCTGCTGACATAGGCGCCGGCGTCGCTGTGTGGTAAGAAATTGGCTTCCAAACCACATGGTTCCGAGTTCAATCCCACTGCGTGGAAACGTGGACAAGGGTCTTCTACTATAACTTCGGGCCGATCAACATCTTGTGAATGGATTTGGTAGATTTGAAAGAAGCCCATCATATATATATTTCTGTGTGTGTATGTGTGTGTGTGTGTGTGTGTGTGTGTGTGCGTACCATCACCGCTTGGCGGCGGGTGTTGGTGTGTTTACGTCCCCGTAACTTAACAGTTCAGTAAGAGACCAATAGAATAAGTACCAGCCTTAAAAAGAAAGTACTGGGGTCGATTCGTTTGACTAAAATTCTTCAGTCTAATGACTGAAACAGTCATAAAAAATATCTAAGTATTTCTTTATTTTCCTGCACGTTGGAAATACCAAAAGAAGTCAATTTTAGCACCCATAATTAAACCAAGACAATAGAACAAATGAACGGACTGCTT
>NC_068984.1:129681157-129683926 GCF_001194135.2 Octopus bimaculoides | reverse complement strand
TACTACAACATCATTCTATCTCTCTCTCTGTAATTACTACTAAACAATGAAGAGAACACAAACACAAACTTTACTTCGCATGCTTTTAGATTTATCATAACCTGCCCGTCGAGGCAAGGTATTGTAACGTAACGGTAAATAAATATTTCCCCAAAACTTCATGCATTGTTCATCTTTCACACCCTACAACATGCCGTTATAACAACAAATTTTTATCGTTACAACTGCTGACTCCGACATTTCATATTATTGTGTACTTAATCAATCTTAACCGTTACACATATATATTAATCATATAATACATAAATAATGCAAAAACACACAGGAGACTGCGTTAGTCAATAAAATAAAAATAAAAGTTTAAGATTTATTCTTTCGGTGTCAAATGATCCATGGCCTGACGGTTGGGGAAACCTGGCTAACACTAAAGTTCACTCTAAGTTGTACGTTTGTGCACGCACATTCGTTTTGCAATTAGGAAAGATAAAAATGTGTGCACACAAGATTTTCAAGATAAAATCGTTTTTTTTTTTTAATTGATGAAACTTGAACACAGGAAGACAAAGTTTGCACACAATACAGATTTCTGTGCACAGATTTCACAGCAAGAAATTAGCCGGAGCGTTGGCCGACTCACTTTTTAATTGGTGCTACTTGTAGGTGTGAGTCAGTACATTGTTTTAGAAGTTGCAGATTCTAGATGTGTTGTTACTGCGCGTGGGTGAGGTGACCTGAAAGATAATTCGCACACCCATGTCTTGAGTGTTACACGAAACGCAAGCAACGGAGATGAAAGAAAAATTACTGAAATCAAGTGCATGCGTAAAGTATTTCTAATATTAGCATTATCAACTCAAGGAACTATCTTATACATACATACATACTGCAGTTACTCTATCCAGATTACAAGTTCAGGTTAATACTTGTAATTATTGGGGCACTGGGATATGTAACATTGCCTAAGTACCAATCTTGAGAAATTGGGCTTCTCAAAACTAGGAAATAGAAAGCTGATTCGAAGACTACAGATCCAATCCATCACTGGAACTGTAAAAATCTGTAAAACTTCCCAGAAATTTATCATTTAAGTATATGAGCATGTCTAGATACTTAAGTATATGCATGAGAAGACATACATAAAACAAAACATACAAATCTGCTCGTATACATGCATACATACATACAATCTGCACGTATAATACAATAATACATACATACATACATACATACATACATACATACATACATACAAAAATACCCTGTTAATGTTGTTGAAATTCCAGTGAAGGAGCCTTGGGTCTTGGTAGGAAACCGGCTCTTTTTCTATTGGCAAGAAAGCTAGAATAAAACTGAATAATGACATACATACATACATACATACATACATACATCTACTCCATATGTGGGAAATTATGTCTGTGGGTGTGTTTGTGGAGTTGTTTAGCTAACTCGTACATCGTTTTATCGATTTTGATTAAATTTGACACGTAAGTAGAATTCATGTCTGGAAACCTCATGGGATACTCAGATTGTTGAAAAAAATCGACAATAGGGCTTCTGGAAGGGATCCGTATATATATATATCCAATATATTTTATTTCTAAAACTAAGGGAAATAACCCATTCGCCCCTGGAAGGGATCCTTATATATAACAAGGGAAATAACCCACTCATTTTCCTAAATTATTTGGTATTCATAGCTTATTAGGAATTCCTAAAAACAACATCCTGTGTAAGACAGTTCGGCATTCTCTGTAAATGCACAAAAACCTTTTTAAGGGCTACATACTTTGTATTGTTGTTATTACTCAGAACCGATAAAACAAGGACGAACTAAAAGTCTGAAAACAAACATGGACGTTTAGGACAGACTTATGAAAATGCTTTGGAAAAGCAAAGGGTTAATCAGAGTTTTTCAACTGTATTAAATATATGAGACTCCACTGTATGCGTATTTAATATACAAACTGCTTTCCTGTATTTAATATATTTCCTGTAATGTAATAGAAATGTCTACGTCAAAGGCGTATAACAGACACAGACAGTTTAGTGAGTAGATCAAAAACTTAAAATCCAAAGTCAAATGATAGAGATGTAATCCAGGTAAACGAGCGTTGGCTATAGGAAATACACTGATTGAGCTAATGAAAGTAAAATTATAGAAAAGACGGTCAGACGGTTGTCAATGGCATCAAAACAGTTATAAATGCCTTGCGTTATTCGTTCTGGCTCCCTGTGTTCTGAGGTCAAATCTATGCGGAAGACATCTTCGACTTTCGACCTTTCGGGGTTGATAGATAAAATACCAGTTTAGAACGGTGAACTGCCAGGATTGTTAGAGAATCGGATGAGTTGTCTTGCAGTGTCTGTTTCGGCAATTTGCGTTCTAAGTTCAAATTTCGCTAATGCGCCAGAACCTAGGGATATTCACCTTATTGCATGAGCACTCGCGTGTGGAGAGATGTGGCTTAGTGGTTAGGGTGTTGGATTCATGATTGTAAGATTGTGGTTTCGATTCTTGAACCGGGCGACGCGTAGTGTTCTTGAGCAAAACACTTCATTTCACGTTGCTCTAGTTCACTCAGCTGGTCCAAATGGGTAATCCTGCGACAGGCTGGCATCCCATCCAGGTGAGGAATTTATACGCCATGGAAACCGGAAAATCGACACTGTGAGTCTATATGACTCGAGAAGCAACTTTACTTACCTGAGCACTCTGTCAAACGCGTAATTGGCCTCCGGTAGAAAACATACGTGTAGGCTACGTGA
>NC_068984.1:129680325-129680904 GCF_001194135.2 Octopus bimaculoides | reverse complement strand
GGTGTATTTCCTTCTTCCCTTAAAAAAAAATTAAAGAAACCGGAATATAACAAAAATAATAAAGAAAATTTAACCTAAACAACAACAAAAAATGTAATTCACGTGCTCTATGTCATCCAAACCAGTTTAAACTCAACTATTTCATCATGGTTTTAAATTGTTATGAACTTATAGGAAATTCTTGTCTTTCAGTTGAATAACAAGTTAGCTGTTTTACTTCAGATGGGATTTTCCCCCTTTCGTTTCCTACAAGACTCAGGCATTGATTTTAACGAAATTCCTTAAATTAACTGGTATGTAATATATAAATACCTTGCTTGATAGTTAACTATATAACACAAAAAAAACAAAACAAAAAAAAACGTATTATTTTACGACCAGGCAGAAAATAAGATATACAATAACTAAGTCAATGTTCTACTTTAAACTTCCTATACGAACATATTTAAAGATGCATGGTGTTAATATGAAAGAGCTTAAAGATTATAAACCAATTTCGTCGCCAGAAGGATAGTTTAAAACTTGATTGGTTTCAATAAGTGGACTACAATCATACTGGAGCACCACCTTTGAATATAT
>NC_068984.1:129670028-129679674 GCF_001194135.2 Octopus bimaculoides | reverse complement strand
AAAGGGAATATAAGGAATTTAGGGTTTTTGTTTCTGGCGCAAGAGTCTATGTGGCCACCGAGTGGAATTTGGCGGTGTTGAGGGAGATTTTTCGGGGAAGGGTTAACTCAATTACCTTGACACTCCAGTGCTCAACTGGTACTTATTTTATTGACCCCAGAAGTATGAAAGACAAAGTCAACCTCGGTGGAATTTGAACTCAGAATGTAAAGACAGACGAAATGCCGCTAAGTATTTTTCCCGGCATGGTAACATTTTTGCCAGCTCACCGCTTTAGAAATGTAAATATTAGCTTCAAAATATACATTATTGCAGAAATCCGTGTTTTATATTTGATAATAATTATATCTGAACAGTGGAGGCGCAATGGTCCAGTGGTTAGGGCAGCGGTCATAGGATCGCAGTTTCGATTCCCAGACCGGGCGTTGTGAGTGTTTATTGAGCGAAAACACCTAAAGCTCCACGAGGCTCAGGCAGGCGTTGGTGGCGAACCCTGCTGTACTCTTTCACCACAACTTTCTCTTACTTCCTGTTTCTGATTAGGGTTTCAATTGACTCCAGTAGCTAGCCTGACCAAGGATTCAAGTATATATTTGAAACCAGTATATAGGAATTACCAATAAAACGCCGCCATTTCCTACATAGATTTTCCTAATTTGTGAGAGGAATTGTTAATGTGTATATCCGTTTTCCTTTTCTTTTTCAATTTATTTATAATCTATTATTTTATTTATTTATTTTTGTCGCCAGCTAATATTGGGAATGACTTTAGAAGTATACAAAATTTCTAGGTGCGTACTCCACTTCGCTTCACCAAGAGAAAGAAATAAAGTTTAAACTTGAGAAAACGTCATTCAAAAGCGTCATTATTTTCCAAATAAGTTAAAGCAACCGAATTTTCTTACTCACTTTCTTCATAGCTATAAATTGTTTAGAATGTTTTTGGAAATTCCAGACTTTCAATGTAACCACAGGTCAGCTGTTTTACTTCAACTGGGGTTTTCCTCTTGTATTTCCTAAATGACTCAGACATTGGTTTTAATGAAAGTCCTGTACATAAATAAAGGACCCCCTTCGGTCACGAATGACCATGGAATTGCGCCTAAAAAGTTATCCTCCAAGGTACAAGATTCCACATGAAGATGGTTGACTCATCGAAGTCATCAAAAACGGTTTTGAAGTTTTTAGTCTTTGACAATACTGTGTGATTATTCGTGTTTGAACATAGAATCTTCTTTATAAGACTGAGATAACGCGTTACTCCTATTGTTCAAGAAGTGTGATAGGCGTTTTTGCAGTAACTATCGGAGTATCAATTTGATAGATGTTGCAGCTAAGATTCTATTACAAAGATTTCAACACAAATGTGGTCAGCGCACACAACTCATTCAACGTGTTTTTTGTTTTGTTCTGTTTTTTTTTGTTTTTTGGTTTTTGTTTTTGTTTTTTGTCGGTGCCAAGGCTGCACAAATCAAATTTTCACCATAAAAAGCATTCGCAAACAAGGAGTCATTGCTTTCTTCGTGGACTTTACAGTAGCCTTTGATTCGATCGATCACTTTATCTGGGAGAAGATGATTACAGAAGCAACTGAACCCAAGTAGAGCATACAATAAGCAAAAGTGAACTTTTGCTCTTACAAGACAGGGAAATCGAGTTCTTCAAAAATCGTCCACATGTCCGACTGGGCTGCATACTATCGCCAACACTTTTCAATGGTTATCGACTTGATAGCGAAGTGTGATCTGGTAGATTTTTCGTATCCTACAGCATCACTGTAAAATAAGGTTTTAACTAAGCTGACGATCTTGCTATAATTGGTGAGAATTACATGAATGTCTAACCAACCTTTAAAGGCATCAGTGAGTATGCCTCGCATATTGGCATGAAAATCAATATGACCAAAACAAAAATTGTATCGTGCTCTCTGAAAAGATTTCCCCTATACTCTGATGAGATCTTGTAGGAGATCAATCAATTCGAGTATGATGGCGCTACCTCCATTCCCGTAGGCCAGAGTAAAAACGAGATAGATGTCCACGTCACCTGCAGATTCAGTGCATTCTTTTGTTTTCAAAATTGGCTCTTTAGTATAGACCGAATATTAAGCTACAACAATTCGCATCTACCGAGCGCTTGTTAGCATTATTCTATTGTACAGATCTGAAACATGACCGATGAAAACGACAGACTTATGCAAGCTAGAAGTTTTTAACCATGTTTACTTCGGTTGAATTCTCTATGTTCGCACTTTGGATTGTGTGCCAAACTCTGAAATTCCCCTAAAGTTTGTTCTCATTCTCGGATCGATTCCCTTCTACAACTCTTGCTCAAAACAGTTGCATTTGTTGATTTGAACATGCGCTTCGTTGTTTATGGGTTAGTTTATTCACAATACATATGCACTAGAACCCCACTTGAGATGGCGTAAACTCAAAGCAAACAACTGAAAACATGGAACAGAACGATCAATGCATATCTTGAATCAATATCTAGTTTCCGTGTGTAAGGTGTTCTTTGCTGGAATTGCAACAGTTTGACGATTTACATGTCGAATGTCTAAGGTCGCTGGACTGTTTGCTTCTATTACAGATGCTGTTGTAGCAAAAGTTTGCTAGTTGCTGGTGCTGAACAGGTCAATAATGATATATATTTCGTTGGTTGCATGAATAATAACTGAAGCAAACTCACGAACATTTAACTTAATATTTATTGCCAGATATAATGTATTTGGTGTTGGCTATTAATAATGAACAATAATGATAATTATCGACTGGGACAGAGAGAAAAACCACGCCGCGAACGAAAAAGTTATTTACGAGACATTGTGTAAATGAATGGGTCTGTCCGAGAAACTGGAGTTGTCTGCGCAAATGTCCCAAGCCGTCTGGCGAGCAGTGACGCGCGTGAATCAGTCAGCCACCTTAACACTCTGCAATGAGCCAAAGCGCCAAAACGGTTTTTTATAAGGTATACAAGGCGATTTCTAGAACATTCAAGAAAACCACATCACGCCACATCTTCACACTGATTGGTCGAGTTATAGATCAATCTTGTGAAACTACGGTGGTGCACTTGTGGTGCTCAATCGAATATCTAGCGGTCAGGGATCGAACCCTCACTACACTATAAAATCAAAATCACTGGTTAGATCCATCTCTTCTCATCCTGGGTGAGTACCGACTCAAGTAAAAGTACAGGTAACGGTATTGTGGATGCATTTTGCACTGCTTCGCAGGAGCGTAGCTAGAATGTGTACCGCCCGGAGCAGCCTTTGAGATTACTGCACCACCAGCCTCGCCCCTCACTTCAGCCTCTGAGAGTGTCTGATACTTAAAAGTGATCAAATTTCAAAACAGCCTATATAAACTAATAGAGCACGTACCAAAAGTGCTGCACTCAAAAAAGCGTCATCCATGGTGGACCGCCCCCTCGTGCCCCACTCCAGTCTCCAGCTACATCACTACAGGTTCGCTATTATGGCAGGGAAATCTAAGTCTGTTCATTCAGTCAATCCCAAGTCATAAACACACATACTCACGCACGCGCACTCGCACGTGCACACACACACGCACACACACACACACAAACATACATACATGCATATGTAGTACATACATACGTACATAAAACATACATACACATACACATACAAACATGTATATATACATACATACATAAATACATACTTACATACATACACACATACATACATACATACATACATACATACATACATATGTCTTACCTTTGTATAAATGAAGGGCACCAGCAAATATTCTGCTCAATACCACAGATTTGCTTGCCAGTGGCTTAACCTTAACCACGTGAGTATATCCCTTAATGGCTGACAGTATGTGCAACTCTAGTCATGAGCAGGAATAGTGGGGGAGCATCATAGCCATAGGATGAGAGGGATTCTTTGGGTTTGAATAATTTACCACTGGAAACATGGGTGTTTCATTCATCATCATTAAACAACCCTTATCCAGAGACCCTTTGAGCAGGATGGGCTGATTGACCTGAAGAAAATTTATCTGGGTACCACCTGCTAGGTCATGCATTGTTTATCTTGATATGAGGTCACCATGTCATGCATATATGGTTATGATGCATGTGCCTGGTATACTCTTATCAGACGTGTAGTCATGATGGGTGTATTGGGTTTTGTATATTCGTATCCCAGCATCGCTTTGATGGTATGTGCCGCTCTTTCACTCATACATACATACATACATACATACATACATCATACATACATACATACATACATACATACATACATATACGCTGGGCTTCATCAGTTTCCACCTACCAAATCTGCTCACAAAGCTTTGGCTTGCCTTGGGCAATAGTAGAAAACTTGCCCAAGATGCTACACACTGGAATCGAACCCAAGACCACATGGTTTAGAAGCAGTCTTCTTAACCACACAGTCTTTCTGTGTCATCATCATCGTCATCATCGTCATCATTATCATCATTATCATCCTTTAACATTCATCTTCCATGCTGGCATGGGTTGGACGGTTTGACCAGAGCAGGCAAGCTGCAGAGCTGCACCAAGTTCTCGTCTGATTTGGCATCGTTTCTACAGCTGGATGCCCTTCCTAATGTCAACCACATTACAGTGAGTGCTGAGTGCTTTTAGTGTGGCACCACACAAGTGCTTTTAAGTGGCACTGGCACAAGTGCTTTATACATTGCTCTGGCACACAACTCTTACAGGCTAATCCTCTTCACCAGGAGGAATGACCTTAACACTTCTGCTGTGGAGGACAGGTTTTCCTGAGTACAGCAAGGTGTCAAGTATCTCGGTCCATTGTCATCTTGTCTGGGAGGTTCAGTGTGCAGAGGTCATCCTTCAGTATTTCATTCCATGTCTTCATGGGCCTCCCTCTTCCATGTATTCAATCCACTTTGAGAGATCGGCACTTCTATATGGAGCTGTCAGCATCCATCCACTTCACATGACCAAACCAATGCAGTCTTCTCTCTTGCACACTACATTTAATTCCTCTAATGCCTAACTTCTCTCTCAATACACCAACACTCTGTGAAACATGTACACTTACATTACACATCCAGCAGAGCATACACTAGCCTCATTCCTCTCTAACTTTCACATGTCCTCTGCATTCAGGGCCTACATTTCACTACCATGTAGAATTGCTGTCTGTATACATATATCATACAATCTTCCTTTTGCCAAGAGAGACCTTTGGTTGCTAACAGAAGTAAGAGCTCTCTGAATTTTCTCCATCTTATTCTTATTCTGGCTATTACATTTTCTGTACATCCTCCCCCACTATTAATTTGGTCCCCTAGGTAGCATAAACTATCCACAACCTCTAATGAGCCTCCAGGGGCATTTGAGAAAATCAATTTCCAGAGTATCTGTAGTTTTATGGCTCTTGTGCACGAAAAAGAAGTAAAAATAATATTAGTTATCAAATAATAATATTTAGTAGATGTGAGAGCTGGTAGAAAGAAGCTGGTAGAAAGAGCTGGTAGAAAGAGCTGGTAGAAAGTAGAAAGAAATGAGTAATTTGAGAACTTGAGGCATTGGTTTTGCTGTGGAAACAATAATTATAGCAAATGTGGAGTGATTCTTTTGTCTTATGATACTTAAACTTCACATGGGAAGCAGCATGTTACCATATATGACCAACCATGCAGATGTCAAAGATGAAAGAAGATAAATGTTATGTCGAAAGATAAAACAGATGATCTGTGTTAGACGCCACAAACAGGAAGAAAAATGAATTATTAGCAACAACATAAATGATGAGCTTTGATGAATTGTAATAATAAAGTTTTTTTTTTTTTCATTTGATTGGTTGCTAACTGGGTTATTAGCCATAGTTGTGGATTCTATATATTGGTGACAGATATGTGCCAGTTCTTGATAGTTCATAAACAATGTCTGGGTCACCATGCAGTCACCCTATTTCCACCTCCTTCAGTTCTACATAATCATCTTCTTCACCACCACAGACCACCATGAAAACCACCACTACCACCACCACCATTACCATCCCAGTCACCACCATCACCACCAACACTCCTACCATTACCATGAACTCACCTTATTTTTGCCTCCTTCAGTACTATGACATAATCATCTTCTTCACTACCACCATCACCTACACAACTACCACTACCACCACTACCACCCAATACCACCACCACCATCGCCCCCACAACTACCACCACCATCACTGGCAGAAACGTTAGCACACTGGGCGAAATGCTTAGCAGTTTTTCGTCTGCCATTACGTTCTGGGTTCAAATTCCGCCGAGGTCGACTTTGACTTTCATCTTTTTGGGGTCGATAAATTAAGTACCAGTTACGCACTGGTGTCGATATAATCGACTTACTCCCTTTGCCTGTCCTTGTTTGTCCCCTCTATGTTTAGCCCCTTGAGGGCAATAAAGAAATAAGAAACGTTAGCACGCCGGGCGAAATGCTTAGCAGTATTTCATCTGTTTTTATGTTCTGAGTTCAAATTCAACTTTACCTTTCATCCTTTCGGGATCGATAAATTAAGTACCAGTTGTGTACTGGAGTCGATCTAATCGACTGGCCCCACTCCCCCAAAATTTTGGGCCTTGTGCCTAGAGTAGAAAAGAATTTGATACCTTCCCTAAATACCTTCTGCCAAAGATCTCTATTTTGACTCAAAATGAGATGGTTGGATGCAGCAGTTTAGACACTGGGGATCTGGTACAGCTAACTGGACGCTGAACTTGTTTTTGGGACAGTACTTTTTGGCACTACCAGGCAAGCACATGCTAACACACACACACACACACACACACACACACACACACACACACACTCATACATATACACACATACAGATATCTATTTTGGCATCACTTATGCAAACACCGGTTTATCTGACATCAGACATTTTAATGTTTCTCCCATTCTTTCTCTCTCTCCTTCCCCCTTCTCTCTCTCCCCTCCCCTCCCTCTCTCTTTTTCTATACATGAACATATTTCTCTATGCGTATGAAAAGAAGGGAAGTGTTTATGTCAAACGTGTTCGATTTTTCAATTAAAAAAACTATAACCTCTCTCCCTATTCCCTTCTCTCGCAATCTGTATGTGCCTATTTCTATGCACACATGCATATGCATGCGCCTGCCTTCTGTGCCAAAATGCACTATCACCAAAACAGATTGAATGTCCACTCAAGATGTCCAAATAACCACTTTCAGTCCATCTCATTTCAGCCTTCAAAAGTTATAATTCTTTTGAAAAAAACTATCACAATTCTACAAGTTCAATCTATGTATAGGCTAGCAATTACTGGGAAGGTATTTCATTTACAAGTGGAGGCACAATGGCCCAGTGGTTAGGGCAGCGGACTCGCGATCATAGGATCGCGATTTCGATTCCCAGACCGGGCGTTGTGAGTGTTTATTGAGAGAAAACACCAAAAGCTCCACGAGGCTCCGGCAGGGGATGGTGGTGAACCCTGCTGTACTCTTCCACCACAACTTTCTCTCGCTCTTTCTTCCTGTTTCTGTTGTGCCTGTAATTCAAAGGGTCAGCCTTGTCACACTGTGTCACGCTGAATATCCCCAAGAACTACGTTAAGGGTACACATGTCTGTGGAGTGCTCAGCCACTTGCACGTTAATTTCACGAGCAGGTTGTTCCGTTGATCGGATCAACTGGAACCCTCGACGTCGTAAGTGACGGAGTGCCAACAACAACAACGATAATGACACTCATTTACAACCGCCAGGACAAGGAGACAGAAAAATGCGTGTGCACACACACACACACACACACACACACATAATTGAATAATTTTGGGGGTAAAAAGTTTGGAGTATGCTATACAAAGCTTGTGCACAGTTATTGGCTACCAAATGTCACCATACAGTAGGAATATTCTTGTCATTGGATATACATCTGGAATTCTGTAGCATCTGTAGAGTTTATATAAAGATGTGAAGAAGACAAAATGGATTGAATGACATTCTTTATTTCATATCACTACAATTGTTTCCACACATTATCATACCTGTAGTACATTGGTGATATAATTAACAGATTACGTAACCATCAAAGGTGTAGGATGAGTCTTTTTAGCTGATTATTTTGAATAGGTTCTTCGTTAGATCAGATTGTCATTTCACTCTATACGTGATTGAATATCCAAAGCAGTGTTTGAATTTCAGCAATTTGCTGACAAAACTAAACCCACGAATAAAATGACAGACAAAGCAAGAACATAATCAAAATACAAAGATACAAAAACACAGCAACAAATAAAAAAATTCCGTATCCGGTTATTATCTGACTGTGAAGACAGAATTGTATTTTATAGTTAAAATGTGTGTGCTGTGACTTTCTGTATGTGAGTGAACATCTTTTGCTTATTGTTACCCTCATCACTGTACCTGCTAGAAATAGAAGCCAAACTCCCACAAATCACATCTTGCTATCTTGTAAAAAAAAAAAAACAGAAACCTCACAGAACACAGTCTTATGTACGTCTTTGAATGTGAGCTTATTTGTTCAGTGCTGACCAAGGACTCACCAACAACAACAACAACAACAAGCATCCAAAGTTAGGCCAGTCATTTCTTTCCCACTTTCTCAAAATACTCCATTATGTCATGTCTTGGTATTGTTTGCATTAGATTTTCCTCAAACCTGAATATATGTTTATACAGCTTGAAGATTTATGCAACTACATTACCATTACACACACATATATAAATATATCCATACATGATGTGTGTATGTATGTCTGTGTCACCTTACTGACACTTACCAGCATCGCCTTACTGGCACTTGTGCTGGTTGCACGTTAGAAAATCATTCGAGCGAGGTCGTTGTCAGTGTCGCTGAACCACTAAGTGACGGGAACATAAACACACCAGCATCGGTTGTCAAGTGATGTTGGGGGGAACAAACACAGAAACACAAACATACACACACACATATATATATATATATATATACATATATATGACGAGCTTCTTTCAGTTTCCATCTACCAAATCCACCCACAAGAATCTGATCGGCCCGAGGCTATAGTAGAAGACACTTGCCCAAGATGCCACGCAGTGGGACTGAACCCGGAACCATGTGGTTGGTAGGCAAGCTACTTACCACACAGCCAAACAAACAGTAAAAAACAAACAAAAATTGAGTTGGAAGTCCAGCGAAGATCTGTAGAAAACAGACAACAGACTTATTGAGTGCCTTCCCAAATATATTTAACTCCAAAAAGTTGTGATATTAGTAGTGGGTGTTTCAATGGGGCAGTAATAATTCCAAGAATTTAAGTACAGGAAAAAAAGAAAATCAGTAATTTTACCAAAATTGTTAACGTTGCTAAAAGTGCTAAAACATGAGGGGTTGCAGGATGTTATAGCAGTTAGGACAGGACAATTACCGATTCAACTTTGTGGCCTTCTATTTTTAAATAGATTCTCATTTCAATCTGTCTTCACTATTCTATCTATCTGTCTCCCTATCTATCTATCTATCTATCTCTGATCTGGACGGATGCTAGTCACATCGGCTCGCAAGTAAGTTGGCCTTTTATATGTCAAAACTTTTGCAGTTTTAAACTATTTTTTGTGGAAGAGGTGTATAAGTCTATACACTTCGACCCT
>NC_068984.1:129655239-129662739 GCF_001194135.2 Octopus bimaculoides | reverse complement strand
TATTAATCAGTGTGATACTTATGTGTATATTTTCTCCTGTCCTGGCAAGCTTAAGTACAGAGCTTTTGTAATCAACTATTTATGAATAATACAGAATTCTTCTTTCAATTGACTTGTTGAATATTACTTGTACAGTGAAATAAGAAAAGTTACTGTTAAATGTTTGCATGGTGTTGTTACATCATTCACACACAGCCTCACATGCATACCATCAAATAAAACACCTCCACCAATTCACTGATGCCAACCACTAAAACCACCACCTATACTATCATCAATTCTCCAGCAAACTACCAATTCTGTCTCCAATACCAATACCACCACCAACGCCACCGCCAACACACTACCTTCTACCTCTTTTCAGTAGAAATCTCATAAAATTCTTCAGCAAGGAACCCCATGCATTTGTTTCAGTCATTAGATTGCAGCTATGCTTAGGTGCTGCCTTGAAAGGTACTTCGTTGAACAAATTAACCCCAGCTAAGTTATGGAGGCATAAACAAACCAACACCAGGTAGTGGAGGTGGACAAACACAGACACAAAGATAGATACGCACATGCACACACACACATGCAAACACGTGCAAACACACACACACACACACACACACACACACACACACATGTGACACTATGCCAATATCATGTAAATGGCACCCATGGAATTATAGTTGTGGCCAGTGCTAGTGTCATGCAAATGGCACCTATGAAAGCGTAGTCATGACCGTTGCTGGTGTCATGTAAATGGCACCCTGCTGGTGTTGTGTGAATGGCATTCATGAAATCAGTCATGGTCATTGCTGGTGTTATGCAAATGGCATCCATGCCAGTGACATTAACTCTTGGAGTGGTTGGTGTTAGGAAGGGCAGCCAGCTGTAGAAACCATACCAAATCAGACTGGAACCTGGTGCAGCTCTCTGGCTTACCGGTTCCAGTCAAACTGTGTGACCCATACTCGCATGAAAGGTGGACATTAAATGCAGCTGCTGCTTCTGATGATGATGATGATGATGATGATGATGATGATGATGATGATGATGATGATGATGATGATGATGGTGATGGTGATGATGATGTTGATGACAAAAAAATTAATAGGTTGTTTATAAATGTCTTTGTTTTAAAATGACAACCAGTTTCCTAACAGAATAGTGCGTCAATAAAAAAAAAATGTTAGTATTACGTCGCAACTAAAAATAAGCAAACATTAATATCACATTACATAATTAGATAAACAATTATTTTTTACAATGATGTAATTTTATATTCATATTTCAAAAAAAAAAAAAATGCTTAAGTTTAATTCAGCCTCAGAAAAATATCTTAATGTTTATGTGGGAGTGGCTCACAGAGTAATAGTAACAAGAACAAAAAGATTTGGGCTTGGGGTAACTTCTGCATATCTATGTATTATATAGATTGCATTCAGAGTGAAAGAATACACAAAAAAGAGCACTATCATAATGTAGTACACATAGACATGTGAGTAAGGGAAAATTAGTATAAAGAGAGGTAGGGCAAAGCAAAGCCTAAGCTTTTTACTCACAGAATTTTCAAATTGTTTGAACAAATCAAAAGACCATAGAACAAGTTGATTAGGAGAATTAATAATGTAATCAAACTAAAAATATAATTCAGGTACAACAACAAAAATATTGCAAAAATGTTTGTTCGTGAAATGACAATATTTGAAGATGGTTTTTGATTTCTTACAAATAGTTGTTACATCAGGAAAGAAGTTCAAACAGGAGCTTCCGAATAAAGAAGTCTTCCTGAAGTTGAATATTTTGATAAATTTTGGCAGCATCTTCAACTAGAACTGAATTTGTGACAACCATTCAATACAAACCAAAGCCAAAATGATTCTCATAATCTCATTGTGTAGATAACTCTTTGATCTTCTGAGGGTGCAAAAAAAGTATGCTCAGAAGAACATGATGTGGCAGGGAATATGGGTAAAATATGAACTACTGAAGGTTCAGAAGTCTGGTGTTTCTGTCCAAGAAAAATACTGACCACATCAGTCATTCAAAGAGTCTTCGACTGAAAATTATCACTGAAATTTTTGTCTGAATCAGGGTTGATGGCTCTGCATTCTCCACCATTCCTTGTACACCTATGGTAAATACAATAAAATGAGATATAAAAAAACAATAGGAGATAATATAAATTAGAAAGATAAAAATAAAACAAACCTAATTATAGAGAAAGAAATGAGATGATAACCATATTTGTAAGAATTGAAGAATCCTAATGTTAACAAGATAATTGTAGGACAAAACATGACTTCCTTGTAGAGTAATAACTATGATAAAATGAAAAGCTAGCAATGGTTTGTTAATATAAGTGTCCAAATAGGTTCCTCTCTTAACATTTATTCCAAAATATTTTTTTTTAAATCTAGTGTTGTTACCCCAAGCATTTTAAGGCCCCTTACAACATACACCATCTTCCTATTCATTTATTTATTTATCTTACCCCGTATAACAGTCTCAATAGGTGGTGATGATGATGATGATGATGATGATGATGATGATGATGATGATGATGATGACGATGATGATGACGACAATGATGACGACGATGATGACGACGACGATGACGATGAATGCTCATGGGTCAACACAGTCAATCCATAACAACTTATTTTGTTTCTGACATAAATGCTTGCAGTTTATACATTAGCCAATGTACACAAATTTCCTTTTGTTAAGATGATAATGTATGATAGGAAGGATACCCATTTACTATTTCTAGCAGACTGAGTAACCATATAGAGATTCCCTTGTTGGCTTAGCCAGCAGTGTTGGGAGCAGCTGTAAAATGCACTTCTGATTTACCTAGGAGGTATGTTTTGTTTTTGTTTTTTTAACTCACAAGAAAATAATAAGATAATCTGTCTAATAGCAGCTTCCAGATCAATCACCATAACGCCTCTACAGTTAAATAAACAAGGAAAAACATAAATCCTTCAACTTTAAAGTCACATATTTTATCTTATATAATTGATAAGAAATTATGAAATTATCAGCATGATATCACCATGGAAACAAGGATTTAAGCCATCTTATAAAAAAAGTCAAAATCAAAAACAAGTCTGTTAAATCAATCACCAAAACAATTTACTTTTGGTATTATTTTTGAAAGCAAACAGATGTATTAGTTTAATGCTTGGGAAGTTATATATATATATATATATATATATATATATATATATATATATATATCCTTACATATGCATATATAAATATACATATATACATATATATGTTTCGGTGGTACGTAAAAGCACCCACTACACTCTCGGAGTGGTTGGCATTAGGAAGGGCATCCAGCTGTAGAAACTCTGCCAAATCAGATTGGAGACTGGTGTAGCCATCTGGTTCACCAGTCCTCAGTCAAATCGTCCAACCCATGCTAGCATGGAAAGCGGACGTTAAATGATGATGATGATATATACACAAACCACACACACATGAATACATGTTTTTATATACATACATATATATGTGTGCTTTCACACAGTTCCAAATTCACTTACAAGGTTGGCCTTGCCTATAGTAGAAGATACTTGTCCAAAGTGCTGCACAGTGGTAAACTTTTCAATCACACAACCATCGTCAATTCTGTGCTAATTCTATGATTTCAATGCCTTGTGTTCTCAGTTTAATTAACCCATCTCTTCTTAGAGCAGAATTGTCTAATCTGTTACTCATTTTGATAGTATGGCTTAATTCATTAATGGCTTTTAGTCAGCTCCCCAGCTGAGCATTGTTTCTTGTAAATAGGCTTAAACTATTTATATGAAAGACAGGATTTATAAGATGTCCACAGCATTTATAAACGATCACTAGTTTGATTGAACAAGTATTTTAATGGAGTTGGAGCTAGACAGAAGAACAGAAAGCATAAGGAGCTTCTTGGCAATACATTTTTTAATGGAGCGTGGATGCATCCTGAGTAATGAACTTCAGTTAGATTGATTAATATGCTGGTTTTTCATACCTTTTTGTGACCAATATTATGTCTACTTAACCCTTTTGTAACTATATTTCTGTTGAAATACACTCTTTACTCTTTACTTGTTTCAGTCATTTGACTGCGGCCATGCTGGAGCACCACCTTTAGTCGAATCAAATCGACCCCAGGACTTATTCTTTGTGTGCCTAGTACTTATTCTATCGGTCTCTTTTGCCGAACTGCTAAGTTACGGGGACGTAAACACACCAGCATCGGTTGTCAAGCGATGTTTGGGGGGGACAAACACAGACACACAAACATATACACACACATACATATATGTATATACATATATACGACAGGCTTCCTTCAGTTTCCGTCTACCAAATCCATTCACAAGGCTTTGGTCGGCCCGAGGCTATAGTAGAAGACACTTGCCCAAGGTGCCACACAGTGGGACTGAGCCCGGAACCATTCGGTTGGTAAGCAAGCTACTTACCTCACAATTAATTTAAAAAATAAGGAAGAATTTCATAAAATAGCTTTGCCATTATCAAGCTGAAATTTGAAACAAATTAACATGAAAGTTTAATAGTAAGTTTTAACTTAGATCACCTTAATATAGGAAATTTGTACCATAGAATCAGGAACAGTCTCAGACAGGCTGGCATCAAAAGGGTTAAGGATCCCTTCATTACTATTTTGACAGATACAATTAAATCTATGCTCCACTGAGAAGGTATGCATAAAACCAAAACATATCCTGAGTTATCTCACCAAAATGATTCAAGACATATTGGTCAATATTAGTCATAGAGTCAATGCTATCTTTCCCTCAGTGCATAATTATTTCTAATTAGATTTTTGATGCTCCCTACATTAAATACATTAAAAGTCATTTAATTATGCCAGAACTCTGTGTTTTATTCATGTCTGTCTGCTGTATTATTGATATTTTCCATTTTGTCATGGCAAGTTTGATATATATCTTTACATTGAGACTTTGTCTGCGTGCAGTTTCCTCAATATCTCGAAGTGTGTCAGGGCACCAAAAGTTAATCGTTAATCGTTAATCAATTCATATCATGCTTTAAACTTTTGTTTCTTTTTCTGTTGTCTTCAATAAATACTCGATTTACCAATAACTTTCTTTATATCATCAATACATTCCTCTCTATCTCTATGGTGACAAATTATTAGTTTTCCTAACAATAATCAGCTTTTGGAGGGAACAAATATGGCTTTACACATCATTGATAATTGATTGGTAGTTTAGGAAGACCTTATAGTTTCTGGTGGTGTTCTGATTGTTGTCAGGCGATGTTGGGGGGGGGGGAGACAAACACACACACACACACACACACACATATATATACACAACAGGCTTCTTTCAGTTTCCATCTACCAAATCCACTCACAAGGCTTTGGTTGGCCCAAGGCTATAGTAGAAGACACTTGCCCAAGGTGCCACGCAATGGGGCTGAACCCAGAACCATGTGGTTGGTAAGCAAGCTACTTACCATACAGCCACTCCTACGTCTACATATATATATATATATGTATAAATGTATATACAGAGTGTTTGGGCTAAATTAGACAATTTTCTATGTCACCCAACCATAATCTAGTTGATACCAGATATTGGAGATTTGATTGATTTCAGGAACCTCTCAATGACCAACTGTCTTGATAATGCAGTTAAATTTGTTGTTGGTTATGCCAAGCCTTGTTTATGGTGTTTATGGTTCCACACATCTTTTCTTATATTTTCAACATCTTTAGTATGGTGTGTGTGTGTGTGCCTGTATGCATGTATATATATATATATATATATATATAGATGAATCTCTGTGTGTGTAAAGGTGCATGATGTTCCCTGGGTTGAGGGAGTCTTTTAGGATCCTTGCCCATTCTGCTATGCATAACTTGCTGTGCTTGGTCCCAGTTATGTAGGGGCCTGGATTTTCTAGGATTCTGCATGATACTGTGTATGGAATCCTGTCATCTATCAGCTGCCATACATGGCTGGCTAATGATGTGATGCATCTCCTTTCTGGTATCCTGAAGGAGGATCTGTGGTTGGAGAGGTGTTTGAATGAGTTCCTGGAACGGCCGATGTATCTCCATGGTTGGGTGTTGGCATTGGTATGTCTGTTGGTGTTGATGTTGTTGCCGGAACTGGCTCTATTGGTATTAGTGCCATTGGGGGGTGAGACCAATTTCACCACTGCGGACTTCTTAGACATCACAATCAACTTGGGCTCCGATACATACAGGCCCTACCACAAGCCAAATGAGAGGCTAACATATATCAACACAGCCTCCTGTCAACCATCTTTCATGTTTAAAAACCTGGTGAAGGGTGTTATGCCATAATCTGATGATACACCATAAAGCTATGGACTTCAAACTTAAGGTAATCCCATAAACCAGCCTTACCTAACTTTAATATATACTGCTCTATAACTTAGAGTGTACTTCTTTTTTAGGATTTGTTTTTACAGATGATACACACACACACATACATACCTATATGAACATATATATGTGTCAAGCCTGTGTTTATCTGTATCACTATCTAGCCAGCTATATATATATATATATATAGGGAAAGAGAGAGAAAGAGAGGGAGGAGGAATTTATGAGAGATAACGGTCATCTAATTGAAGTCAGCTGTTCATCAGTCTCTTGGCATACTTGCACCAGCTGTTGCTCTCAGCAGTACCAAAAAGTGTGAACGGTCTCACACAAGCCATTACGTCTTTAAACAAGTTACTGTGTGGGTTGTCCGAGGATTTTGCTTACTTCATTTTTATCAAGATTATCATGAAAAGGAAAAAGGAAAGGAAAATTCTTGGTCCTCATGCATTGAATACAATGAGAGAGTCCATCATATACTCTTTTACTCTTTTACTTGTTTCAGTCATTTGACTGTGGCCATGCTGGAGCACTGCCTTTAGTCAAGCAAATCGACCCCAGGACTTATTCTTTGTAAGCCTAGTACTTATTCTATCGGTCTCTTTTGCCGAACTGCTAAGTTACGGAGACGTCAACACACCAACGTCGGTTGTCAGGCGATGTTGGGGGGGACAAACACAGACACACACACACACACACACATATATATACACGACAGGCTTCTTTCAGTTTCCATCTACCAAATCCACTCACAAGGCTTTGGTTGGCCCAAGGCTATAGTAGAAGACACTTGCCCAAGGTGCTACGCAATGGGGCTGAACCCAGAACCATGTGGTTGGTAAGCAAGCTACTTACCATACAGCCACTCCTACGTCTACATATATATATATATATATATATATAAATGTATATACAGAGTGTTTGGGCTAAATTAGACAATTTTCTATGTCACCCAACCATAATCTAGTTGATATTTTATGTCTTAAAATACTTTTATTTTGGGATGGAATATCATGTATTCTCTTCCTTTTATGCAAAATGTCAAATTCAGCTCAAACACCCTCTATGTATGTATGTATATATATATATATATATATATATATATATATATATATATATAT
>NC_068984.1:129645632-129654983 GCF_001194135.2 Octopus bimaculoides | reverse complement strand
TATATATATATATATATATATATAGAGAGAGAGAGAGAGAGAGAGAGAGAGAGAGAGAGACAGAGAGAGAGAGAGAGAGAGATAGATAGATAGATAGATAGATAGATAAATAGATAGACAGACAGACAGATAGATAGATACACATGCATGCATATATATATATGCAAGTATATATGTGTACATATGTTGGGTCCATATACTCTCCTAATATGATTGGCTATATATTGTTGTTGATATATCTTCAATTGTAATGTTTTGTTTAGTTTTTGTTTTTTCAAATGACTCACCATGTTTAATATTTGCTTTATCAAATCCTGATGAAAGAAGCGCTCGTTCACATTTTGCAAAGTACATTATCCATAATGTGTTTGCCAAAATCAGTTTTAAAATATTTCTGTCATCCACCAGCATCTGTTCCCTTTATTCAATATTTATTGGCTTTTTTGTTAATTTTCATCATTCCTTATTGCTTTTAATTACCACCAGTTCCAGCACAACACTTTCTGTTTCTAATCTATGGATAGATCAGATCGGTTTTTTTTTTCTTCTCTATTTTGGTTTTGTATTGTATACTTTTTGAATCACTATTATAACGGGCTTAGATGAGGGTATGACTGCTTTTGACAGTGGGGTAGTTAGACCTACTTTTCCTTGATATTGCCATAGCTAGGAAGTAAATTAGATTATTTAGTGTATTTTATGTCTGAATTTGCTTCTCTACAAAATAACTTCTTAGCAAGTTTTTAGCGATTATTTCCAAAAGATATTTATTAGCAGCTTAGGGAGGAAGCTTTGCCTTTGATTTGTGATGATTCATTTTATTAGTGCACTTTTTTCTTATCTTTTTTTTTATTGATTCTGCTAGATTTTTTCCTTCTTCTTCATTTATTTTTAGGGAGAAGTTGTTCTCCTATGACATACACAACTACAAGAAGCATATTTTGCATTTAAATGCCAGGACATATTTAGAATAGATATGCAAAACAACACCACTTTTTAATTTTGAGTCATTGGACTGTAGACATGTTCGGTGTGTGTATAAGCATCACACTTACAAAGCAAGTACTGGGGGGTGGGGCTGAAGGATTTAGTCAAACAAATCAACACCCAATACTTCTTTTTAAGTCTGGTACTTATTCTATAGGTCTTTTTTTTTTTTACCAAATTGCTAAGTTATATAAAATAAACATCTTTTCAAGCAGTGGAAGGGACAAGCACAAAATCAAAGATACAAACACAGGAGTGGCTGTATGGTAAGTAGCTTGCTAATCAGCCACATGGTTCCGGGTTCAGTCCCACTGAGTGGCACCTTGGGCAAGTGTCTTCTACTATAGCCTCGGGCAGACCAAAGCCTTGTGAGTGGATTTGGTAGACGGAAACTGAAAGAAGCCTGTCGTATATATGTATATATATGTATGAGTGTGTATACGTTTGTGTGTCTGTGTTTGTCCCCCCAACATCGCTTGACAACCGATGCTGGTGTGTTTACGTCCCCGTAACTTAGCGGTTCGGCAAAAGAGATCGATAGAATAAGTACTAGGCTTACAAAGAATAAGTCCTGGGGTCAATTTGCTCGACTAAAGGTGGTGCTCCAGCATGGCCGCAGTCAAATGACTGAAACAAGTAAGTAAAAGAGAGTAAGGCTAAGAATTGCTGTTCAAGAGTTTGAAAGCCTGAAAGTTCAAGATGGAAATAGGGGGAAAGTTTGAAGGTGATAATGTGGATTTGGTTAAAACATTGGCCATAGATAATGTCCGGTAGAATATCTGGAGAACTGATAGAGGACAAAGACTAGATATGATATATGTACAAGAATAATTAGTAATACAAGTAATTATTAAATGAAGTTCATGAACTTCTCTGATAACCCACTGACGTAGTTGATAGGTTCAGTTAACTTAGTAATGTATTTAGTGTTGTGACAATATTGCAGATAAAGAATGGTGTTGAAGAGTCTATTATTTCTATTATGAAAGTTTCTATGGTTCACTCAACCTGCTAGAAATATCAACTAAATCTCCCTCAAATCACATTCTATCATCTTAAAAAAGGAAGGATACATTGAACAATGTAGCTGTTTATATACTATGTCTGAAAAAAAAAAACAGAGATTTGGGGGAAATGTGATGGGTGTAAGTCATTAGATGTATTGAGAGAGCAGCTAATTATTAAAGACATCAGCTGATGCTGTGTAGGAGAGGGAGGAGAGATAATTATCCTGATATAGACATGTGATGTAAATGGTGAATGAATGCTGAACAGGCAGTGGGGGGGGGGGATAGTGCTAAGCACTGTTGCGAGGGTGTACTGGTAAGAGAGAAAGGTTAACCCTCTTAAACCTGGGCCCTATGTCTAACTTTACCCTCCATCTGGGTCCTGAGCAAAAAACACAAATAGTTGCATATACAGGTCAAGAGTAACAATTCCAGGCAAACTAAAAGACAGAATCAACTGCATCTTATTTTCCTACATGTGGTGTTCATTACCACTTTACCAGGAATCCAGTAGAGATGACATTCAACTTATTCCAGTGGTAGTGGGAATATAGCACAGCAGGGTTAAGGAAGACATGAGAAGAGGTTGTGAGACATCTCAGAACATTAAGATCTCATAGAAGAGGTTGGCAGAAGACCATGTTGACTGCTAATATGCTGCAACAGAGATTCAGCCAACCCATGCATGCATGAAAAAGCTATCCTAAGGCAGCTCAAGATTTTTCACTCAAGCTATTTTGAGTTCTGTCTACTAATTGACTTCCTTGTCTATGTATATAAAATTCTTTGTCTGTCTGTCTGTTTCCTATGTATTCTCAAATGGTTTGACCAAATCAAATCAAATTTTACAAGGTCAACATGTTTTTTTTTTCTTTCTTTTCATTTGGATTAAAACAATATAACCTTGGCACTGGTTCCATATTACGTGTCAAAAGTGAATGAATAAGATCTATATTGTAATGTCATATAATATTGTTTCACTTTTATTCTTTCACTTTTCATTCTAAGCCTATAATATTGTTGCACTTTTATTCTTTCCCTTTTAACTCTACTTTTATAAATAAATGAATAATTCATATCCTAATGTGAACAACATTACACATCAGCAACTTTCTGTCTTTACTGCCATGACAGTGGAATGGTGTGTCAATATATGTGTGTTGACTGACATAATGAATGGCTGAAGGTGAAACTCTTGACAAAAAACAATTAAGTGGCGGGTCCAAGGTATATAAAAATACATATTTACCATTCAATTACCAGTTCATGATTATCACAACAGTTGCAAGTTTGCAAGGTATTTACAATTACATATTTACCCTTAAATTAATAGAGTCTTAATAGAGAGTGGAGATGAGACTTTCCCAAGATTAGCAAAGACATGCTCCAGCACATCAAATGGAGTCTCAAGACAGAAGAGAGGTGAGACTTTCTAAAGATCAGCAAAGACATGCACATACCCCACCACCAAGTTTCCATGACCAGTTAGGAACTCCAAATGGACACATGACATGTCACTTAGTCGAATTAACACATTATTTACTCCATAAATGTTTTGTCGTCAATGCTGCACTCTCTTGTATCACCTGTTTCAACATAACTGTAGTATATATACACACTATGCCATTTTAAACCTGAGCAACGCCAGGTATCTCTGCTAGTATTATATAAAAATTATTGTGTGTGTGTGTGTAGTAATTATTTTTACAAGTAGATTTGCTTCTCATCTCTAATGATCCAACTGCAAAAACAATAGTGAAAGCTGTTTTCAGTTTTGGCAAGCAGAACCATATCTTGTTCAGAGAAACTAGTATAGAATGGCTAGAATTTGAATTTGAACTGATGACCATGTAGTTGTCAGTTCAGTACCTCAGCACCTACTGTTCCTCTATAAAGTATGTAGCACACTTCTGTACTAAACAAACTCATCTCTGATATAATCTATTATATTATTAGTATGTACCAATGGAAAATCAAAGGGTAATTAATATTCAGTTTTATAATTGCTTGCAGCAAACTGTATTATAAGTGACTAACTGAATAAAATGGCAGAGAGCTAGCAGAATTGTTAGCATGCCAGGTTAAATGCTTAGCAGTATTTTGTCAGTCCTTACGTTCTGAGTTCAAATTCCACTGAGGCCAACTTTGTCTTTTTATCCTTTCAAGTTCGATAAAATAAGTACCAGTTGAATACTGGAGGCAATATAATTGGCTTAACTACTCCTGGATAAGAGAATAAAAACTGCACCTCTCTGCCAAGCCATGTCAAACCAGCATGGCAGAGTAGGCTCATCAAACCAGTATGATCTAAAGCTCAAATTCATGGCTTCCATTGGAGGAGAGAACATGCTGAGGCCTCTGTCCTGCAGTGGACTAAACTGGAACACTTGTTGTCGCAACCCAGCATAAGCTAAGTACCAGAAATATTCTGTCATTCAATTCAATCTACTATAGTCTCATCAAAAAATTAACCTTGTTTCCAGTCAGAAGCCACCAATGTTAAATGTCTGAGATAAGTTGTTGTTACTAAGGTTAAAACTATTAACTTGTTATGTTGCATGAGAGCAACTTAACAAGGTAAAGTAGCTTGATGTTTATGACAGCTTTTTACATTCCGCTCACTGCTGCACTATTTTCCAAGCTCTAGAACCATACCAGTAATTGTATCAACCTTACATTCCTGTTATGTTGTAATATAGATGACAATATTAAATACTGTTTTCATTCCTAATATAGGTTAATAAAATTAAAAACTAGAATTGTATTGCTACCAATATTATTATTACATAACCAGTATTACTGTAGTCCTAGATATGACTTTAAACTACATCTAGTTGTGAGGCCCTGACTTAGGAGCTCCAGGAGTGAGTATTATGGAACCATCTCTTAACCACTATTGTTCCCAGACCTACTCTAACTCAGACTAGTAGCATCTTTCAGGGTCCCAGATAGGGGTTAAAAAGACTGTAACCACAAAAACTAGGGTACATTGAAATGGTGGATGTGAACTATTTCAGCAGAGGAACTTATTGAGTCTATGGCAAATACCACTGGATGATGAGCAGATGAACAGACAGACAACAAACTGCCAATGGCTAGGATCAACCAGTTCAATTAGCAAACTACTGCCATTATCCATAGCCATGGCATGCACAGTTGAAATATTTCAGCAAGCAAAAGACCAATATGACTAAAACACAGGTCAGGAGATCATGTCATATTGTTCAAATCAGACATCTTAGACATTAAAGAGTTACGTTGATCCAGGCAAGTTACCTGACCAGATTATTGTTAAATTCATTGTGGTTAAGTTTGGTTGATATAGAATGTATCTTCATCGTTGTTTAACGTCCGCTTTCCATGCTAGCATGAGTTGGACGATTTGACTGAGGACTGGTGAAACTAGATGGCCACACCAGGCTCCAATCTGATTTGGCAGAGTTTCTACAGCTGGATGCCCTTCCTAAACGCCAACCACTCCGAGAGTGTAGTGGGTGCTTTTACGTGCCACCAGCACGAAGGCCAGTCAGGCGGTACTGGCAACGGCCACGCTCAAAATGGTGTATTTTACATGCCACCTGCACAGGAGCCAGTTCGGAGGCACAGGCAACAATCTCGCTCGAATGTCTTTACACGTGCCATCCGGCACAAGTGCCAGTAAGGCGATGCTGGGTAAGAGACTCATGTCTATACTGTGTCACATCCATCATCTCTACCTGCAGTCATCTAATCATGATGTTAATAATATTTTAACCCATGACATGTACCAACATAGCGGTTCGGCAAAAAAGATCGATAGAATAAGTACTAGGCTTCCAAAGAATAAGTCCTGGGGTCGATTTGCTCGACTAGAGGCGGTGCTCCAGCATGGCCACAGTCAAATGACTGAAACAAGTAAAAGAGTATATATATATATATACATATACATATATATATATTCCCTTCCATATCGTCTACCTCTGATGAGCGTAATTATATAATTGGATTGTTACCTAACACTGTATTGTACTTTTGCGCGAAAACGATTGCTAAGACCAGTCATGATGGATAATTAACGCTATAAAATTCGGATAACATACATTTCAGCACACAAAATTTGTTAACATTTTATATTTTCTCCTTAATTACGAGTAAAGTTGTTATAACGTATAATGCCCTTTCCCGTCCCTTATCCATTTATTTTGGCCTATATTATGAATAGGGTTTTAGAAATAATTGCCCCTATCCGGCCCGCGAGATCTAGTTCATGCCTCATTCCAGCCACAAACGAGTTAGTCATCATCCCTGCTCTTCTAGTAGCCCCTTGGCCTGTTTAAGGCAGCGGCCAAATCACCTTCAAGTTAGAGCCTCTTCTCTTGAAGAAAGATAACAGAATCCCAGATACCATACACAACGTCTGAAAATTATGAAAATTACGGGATGGCGATGATTTCAACAATAGATAATGTAGTTATTAGTTACATCTATAGCAACAAGATACAACCGCCAACACCAACACCAAACAATAGCTTATAGTTTGTCAAAATATACTGATTTGATCTGTTCGGACTTGCATCAGGAAATCTCTTGATGAATAAGTTTAATTCTGACTGACTAATAATAACTAAAGGTCATCTCTGATTCAGAATGAATATGAAAAATGAATTGAGAAACATTACAGAAACAACAACAACAACAACAACAACAACAACAAGTAGCGGCTGCTGCAACAAGTTTTGTGGAAAGCAAAAGTAAAAATTACAAATTAGAGAAATAAAAGTTCCGGTAGACTATATCCTGACCTAAATGATCTGTTTACTGGAAGGATAATAAGAACGAGAGAAGAGAGAGAGAGAGAGAGAAGCCTTTTATGTTTATCAGTATTCAGTGCATTAAAACTAAGGGAAAAAAATGATACAATGAGCTTATTGAAGTGAGATCTCTACAATTTCCTGTCGCTACTGTAATGTACTTCCATCCAGTTCATCAGACTTAGATCAGTTATAAAAATTGGTTATAATTGACGTATTTGCTACTAATACTGGCAACAACAAAAGTAAGAAAAATAAATAGGATTTTTTTTTTTTAATACATTTATCTCGCCCTGAAAGCACTTACGTTACTAACATTATACGCGTATGTTTTTATATGACATGTCGCGAGCAAACATAGATACCTTCTTGGCCCTCCCATCGTCCAACTCAGTGGAACATCGAGGACGTGATAGCTTGAGGAAGAGAGGACAGCACCAGTACTGAGAGGACAGCCATTTGCAGCTCAGTTGTAAACCGGAGTAATGGGAAACAATGGTCAAGGACTCAGCGCGCTGCCCGTCCGTGAACCGAATCCACATGAAGACGTGCGCAGCCTAATGGTTAGTTTGTTGGCTTTACAAGATCGCGGGTTCAGTTCCTTGACCGGGCGGCGTTCATGTGTATCTTCCACGATACTGCAGCCAACACAGATGAATGTGAACACCAGCCTAATGCTGATACAGACCTCTCTCCCTTCAGCAGTCACATCCTCAATGTTTCACTGGGTCAAACGTGGGAAGGCCGAGAGGTTGTTTATCTACTCGACCCTATACAAGTGTAGTAACGCCGTGCGCATGCGTAGTCTCACACATGCGTGGAATTCAAGAAGCAAGCGTTCCCGCTTCCATTCTATCTCTTTCTCGGTCGGCCGGCCATGAGCATGGACGTGTCAAGCAGTGTCTCCAACATTCCAACTCTGGAGACAGGCTCTTTCTTGCTGGCCAGCAATAGAGCATGGACGTGTTTAGCTGTCACTCTCCATCTTTCGGACTTACACTCGACAGCTCGCTTACATCTACATAACAACATCCCAACAACTATGCTCACACACACAGAAGCTGTAACAACAAACAAGAGCTAAAGATGTATATATTTACCACCTGAATAAATGTTGTTTAAGTTGATAGTCTGGAGTTCAGCGTTCCGTTATATTTCTAATTTTATATAGGAAAGTCAGGTATACATCTAATGATGTATAACCAACTTTCCTATACAAGTATCCGTAATGCAAGTGAGCTGGCAGAATTGTTAACGTGCCTGACAATCCTTAGCAGCCTTTCGTCCGTCATTACGTTCTGATTTCAAATTCTGCCGAGGTCGACTTTGCCTTTCAACCAGAAACAATACGACATCTAGAATAAGTTACTGTTTCAGCCTATGACAATCAGCAATTAATAGCTATTTTTAGATAAACCTTTATAAAGTTGGTTTGATGAGTGAAATCAATAGTAACATCTTATTTTATCAATAATATTATATTTTATCATGGCTACAATACATAAAGACTCTAATCCACTACTTTAGATAGTCTTACCTGCTCCCATTGCCCAGAAATCCATGCAATATGATTTTTTAGCCCATGCATGGTTTTTTCCTTGGACAATATGCATGTAATCCACCTTCGAAAAGTCTGTTGTTAATTGTTCTTCGATGCACAGTAATGTTCTCTTCCATTAATTTGCGGGAAATCTAACTACAAGATGTTCTTCTATTGTTGAGAGAAATTCTTTTTATTTTTCTATCAATCCTAGGGGTTGTTACTCATTTCCTATCACAGTTAGCAACCCTTTTTGCCATCAAATCCTCATTCTTTTCCATTTTTTTCTTAATTGTCTGAGTTGAAACATTTAGTTTCTTTGCAATATATCTCTGTTTAAATGGGGTATCCCGCAAATACACTTCTATTTGTCCAATTTTATGGGGACTAAGATCTCCTTGTTTACCCATCTCGGCCTGGAATTGAAATAACATGTTATTTACACTTTAAGTATATGAATTTATATGTTAAATTCAAATTACGATAAACGTAAACAAACAAACGAAGTTTGCTTTTAGAAGCGTTGAGATGTCTTAGAAAGTTAAAGAAGTGATTTTAAATTCTCAATCGCAGGATAATGCTAATAATATAGCCTGAACCGCCTACACTTTTTTCCGCAAAATAGGGGTAGTTTATCCTGTTCAGGCTATATTATTAGCATTATCCTGCGATGAATTTATAACTAACTAGCAGAAGTGCCCGGCGTTGCTCGGGGCTTAATTGTTTTAAAGTACTGTTGATGATTCTACTCAATTATGATTATTGAGGGAAAGATTGCTATAAGTTGAAAACCAACCAATCAATTTGCAACTGGACAGAAAGCCTTGCCTAGAGCATTGCAGCACTCTGAGAAGTGGGTAACAATAGAATGTGAGGTGGCCCTGAAAAAGCTGTTTTATTGTTCTCACAATTGTAACGATGTCTTAGCAATGCAGATGACTTAAGACACGCACGTACTGTATCAGCTCTATTTCCCTTGGGAATAACTGGCAGTGTTTGCCTGAAGTCCCCTGAAAGAAGAAGTGTT
>NC_068984.1:129631313-129643776 GCF_001194135.2 Octopus bimaculoides | reverse complement strand
ATGTTTCTTGGGTCAGCGTCATTATTCATGCCATCACGCAAATGGATGTAGGAATCTGATCGCAGCTTCTTCTAAGTGACAGGTATTTGCATGTATTTGTGTATTTGTATGTAAGTGTATAGGTGGCATTTCATGTGCGGAATAAAAAGTGAAAGTTGTTATAGAAAGAGGAGGAAATGACATTGTGTTACAGGGGAAAATATTTATTTGACTCTCACTCCCCTTCGTTTCTTTGTCTTTTTTCTCGGATCGTTGGTAAACGTTCGTAAGAGAAAGTAGCAATTGAAACGATGTGTAAGAGGAATAGAAATAGTTAATTTTAGAGGGGCAAAGTAATTCTGTATGTAGTTTTAGTATCATCACAGTATCGAAATGTGATTGTTTCAGTTTTGATAGTTTTCTTTTTCTCCTTCATTTCTTTTTGTATTTGTTGTTGGACTTTTCGTAAAGCTTCATAAGAGAAAGTAGGAGTTGAAAGGATTTGTATTAGAAAGAGGAAATTAGATTTTATTAGGGAGAAAATGTTTACCTCCGTAGTTTTACGGATTTTATTCATTATTAGGAAATTTTGGGAGTGAAAAAATGACGCAGTGACCTAACAAATTGTATTTAGAATATTAATTGCGATTGTTTAATCGAAGAAATTTTGAATTGTGTAAATGTATGAATTTTAAACATACACACACACACAGAGTAGATTTGCCATTTATAGTATAGATACAATACTGAGTAACTAAAAAGTCACTAGAACACAAATAAGCACCCTACACCAACTATTACTCAAATAAAACTGAAAGGGACATGGGCTGCAGTAGCTGAGTTGCATAATGTAATTTAGTGTTGTCACACAACAGAAGCACATTATTACCAGATGTCACTAGAAACCCATATAAGCTGCAGAGAATGTTATCGCAATTGTGTAAAAATTAATATGATTTAAATTTATTTGTCTCATTTAAATAACCAAACAAGCAAAATATATAGTGTTTCCTAAAAATCTATAATAATGTTTCCAGTACTGTATATGTCTATATTATATTGGTAATTAGTGTAAATCCCAGCTGTTACCTCTTGAAGTGTGGAGGCGCAATGGCCCAGTGGTTAGGGCAGCGGACTCGCGGTCATAGGATTGCGGTTTCGATTCCCAGACCGGGCGTTGTGAGTGTTTATTGAGCGAAAACACCTAAAGCTCCACGAGGCTCCGGCAAGGGATGGTGGCGAACCCTGCTGTACTCTTCCACCACAACTTTCTCTCACTCTTACTTCCTGCTTCTGTTGTGCCTGTAATTCAAAGGGCCAGCCTTGTCACACTGAATATCCCCGAGAACTACGTTAAAGGTACACGTGTCTGTGGAGTGCTCGGCCACTTGCACGTTAATTTTACGAGCAGGCTATTCCGTTGATCGGGTCAACTGGAACCCTCGACGTCGTAAGCGACAGAGTGCCAACAACAACCTCTTGAAGTACGTCTGCTTATATATCCATAGTTACTGTAGTACATTAATTGAAATTGAGAATTATGGAAATATTTGTAATATCTATTGTCTTAAAAAGACAATGCTGTATTTAACACCAAAACTTTTTTGCACCATAAATTGGTTTCATGCAAGACAATTTTTCCACAGATTGGAGGACCAAACAGAATAAAGTGCATAATATATAATCTAATTGTTACATATTTATTACATATATATAGGCGCAGGTGTGGTTGTACAGTAAGAAGCTTCCATGTGTCTTCTACTTCAGCCTAACCAAATCCTTGTCAGTGGATTTAATAGACAGAAACTGAAAGAAGCCCATATATGTGTGTGTGTGTCTTTATGTTTGTTTGTCCCCCCCACTCACTGCTTGACAACCATTGCTAGTGTGTTTATGTACCTGTAACTTAGAGGTTCAGCAAAAAGAAATATAAAAAAAAAAATCAATAGAGTCAATACCAAGATCTAAAAGAAAATAAGCCCTGGGGTGAATTTGTTTGACTATAACAATTTTAAAAATTATGAGCTAAGTGTGTGAGATAAGATCTGGCCAGTTTGAACATAAAACAATTAGAATATTTTGGCTGGATTTCAATGCTAGAGGATTAATCCTTTCATTGAGACAATCTGTAGCAGTCTAAAATGAACATCTATCTCATTCGTTAGGATATCAGGAAGGCTTTGGTATTGTCCTTCTTCCCTTCTGACTAGTCAACCATCTAACCCTCAACCAACACCTATTCCCCATCCACCAATAACCTAGCCACCTATTGATGGATACCTTTGTTCAAATGATCCTATTTAATGCAGTGAATACCATTGAGTGAAAAATATATTTTACTATTCTTCACAACATCTACTTTCAGTCTTACTAAGAAATAATAGAGAAACAGCACTTGGATGTTATTTAGTTCCAGCTCTGACCAGACTACAAAGTGTTCCTGCAATGACCATCCTATCTTATTCCCAGACATTGCATCCAAAACTACATTGTCATGTGTTGTTTCATTTTTGAGATGGTATGATGAACTTTGAGAATAATTTGGCTGCTATTTTTTGCAGCCCAAGTGACAATGAAGATCCTGTATTGGTTAATAATTGAATTTAATTAGTCATGTCTTTGTTGGTTAGAGAAACTAACAACATCAACACATACTTCAACAGCCCATCCTAACTGCTGAGTCTCACCAGCCAATGTGTTGGCACCACTTAAAAAGCACCTGTGCTGGTGCTATGTAAAAAGCATCCAGTACACTGTAAAGTGGCTGGCATTAGGAAGAGCATCCAGTCATAGAAGCTATGCCAGAACAGACAACTGGAGCCTGGTGCAGCTCTCCAGCTGGCTAGTTCCTGTCAAACTGTCCAACCCATGCAAGCAAGAAAACAAACATTAAATGATGAGGGTGATGATGAACACACATACACTCAGTTTATGTATAGAAATAAAGGAAACCAAGATTGAATACTGAATAAGTTTATTTAGAATAATGAAATACAACTTGAAAATGCAAATATCTTAAATGTAAGCCAACAAAGGACTGAGAATATCCATTTGTGAGAGTGACAACAATAGCAACGGTGATAATATCAATGGCTGTAGGCTGTCCGAGTTACACTGGGACACCAGGTGTGGTGAAACTGATTCTTTCAACGAATACAGGTAAGCTAAAAGAGAGAGAGAGAGAATATAACAAAAATATAAGACACAGTTTAACACATATTCAGAACTTATCACATAATGCTAACGACCAAATTGACTTACCACTGCATTCTATATTTAATTTAAATTCAGGGGACTGCTTTCTTTGTCTTCAATGGAATTCATTATTTACATACTGTCTGGGATACAAATGAGTTCTGCCTAGATAATTATAAGTTAGAACTGTTGCGTATGGTTTGTATCCAGTGTCAGACAATTATTTCTACTTCAATAACCAAAATAATGGCTTTACTAGGTGAAAGCTATAGTTTTTGTAGGAACTCAGACTTTCACTTTGTCTTCATAGGTGACCAACTGTAGATTAACACTTTCCAACATTCCACTGGGGGTCTTGCTACTCTCCATAATTATTTCCACTTTGAGATTATCATCATCATCGTTTAACGTCCGCTTTCCATGCTAGCATGGGTTGGACGATTTGACTGAGGACTGGTGAAACCAGATGCCAACACCAGCCTCCAATCTGATTTGGCAGAGTTTCTACAGCTGGATACCCTTCCTAACGCCAACCACTCAGAGAGTGTAGTGGGTGCTTTTACGTGTCACCCGCATGAAGGCCAGTCAGGGCGGTACTGGCAACGGCCACGCTCAAAATGGTGTATTTTATGTGCCACCCGCACAAGAACCAATCCAGGGGCACTGGCAACGATCTCTACGAAGGCCAGTCAGGCGTTTTATTTTTATTAATTATTTTAAATGCACCATCATCATTTGCATCAGATTTATGCTTCGGATACACAGTCATGAGGGTAGACACAAGAATAATTAAAACCAAATCACCTGAATAACACAACAGTTCTTACAATGTCATCCAGCTAAGGTGTGGTGTTCTTCCTTAACCCAATGACCAAATGTTTGGAAGTGCAAAGTGATCTGTTTGTTCATTATTGCCAATCATTGTAAAAAAAATTATTAATTTTTCACGTAATAGGTTTTACAAAAGTGGACATTTGAAACCCAAGGACAAGTAATAACATTTTCTATCACTAAATCAAGTGATTTAGATCCCACTGCTATTTAGTTACTATCCTTTGGTTACAACTGCCTCCAACATTACTTACTTCACTAGGTTAAGAGAAACTACCAATTATATCCAGCAAACTGAATAATTACTAGGCTTCTTTTCAAAAGTGCTCTTGCATATGTGCATCAAGCATATATTAAACTGTGGCCTTTTCCTTTGAGCACAGAATCACATATCTACATATCTAGGAAGTCCATTCCCGGGTGACACTGATTTCATGCCCTCTTTTACTAACTACTACTACTTGAGTTTTTGCTATACTGAGTTTTACGCTTTTGGACTACACTTCCAGATTTGGAAGTCTTTCTGCAACACTGACAAATTCTGCTATGAAAACCAAATCATCAGCATATAAAAGCTCTCAAGGACAGCAGAGCTGAACCTTCGTATCTGCTTCAGATCAGCCTACTAAATTAACTTGCTATTATTTAGGCAGACTGAATGAAGTAGAACACCTCACTCAACTCCTGTAACAGTATTCAAACCTATACTCCAATTATATATGTCTTACTTCACAATGATCTGACACTGTGGTTGTGATTTAATTATCCATCATTCAACCAGAGCCATGTTGTCTATCTATTTCACATATACAGAGAAATAATAAAAATTTGATACAAATGTAGAATGAAAACCAACTAGTTGCTGACCAATCACTATTTAGCAGTTATATTGCAAAGTTTTTCTTTTTCAAAGACCATTGGCATAAAAGAGTTATTTGAATTTTTAAAATTTGGTTTATATCACAATTAGGGAAAAATAGCACTACAAGTTCCTAATGGGTCAATCACTGATTCACCAGATTTCTGATGGCAGGAGAGACAAGGGAGTGTCTATAGCTCAATGTAGAACAAATATCACAAGCAGCTTCATTAAAAAAAAAAAGACACTGCCTTTTTGGTTATTTCACTGGTGTCTATATCCATTGGCAATATACACTGGTAACAGATACAGGACACACAATGTATATTGGTTTCAAATTTTGGAACAAGGCTGGCAATTTCATGGGAAACCCCCAGCACTCATCTGGTACTTATTTTATCAACCCCAGTGGTATTTGAACTCAGAATGTAAAGTCAGAAGAAATGCCACCAAGCATTTTGTCCAGTGGGCTAATGATTCTATTAGTGCACCTCCTTAGGACAAACATTGGTGGAACTAAGGCCATAGAATAAGATAATTGCTTGTGGTGGCACAAAGTGGGATCGAACCTGACATCACATGGTTAACCATAGCACAGCCATGCCTGCACATATCTATGATTTTACCTGCACACTAGAAATAATACTAGAAACAAACTATACAATAGTTAAACCAAAACAGTAAGAAAATAAAGAATAGTAGAAACATTTATTAGTCAGACTGGATCTGTGACAGAACCATAGATGGCACTCTTCCAATGGAGAACAACTTTAGATTACAAATGCATACAAACCAATTAATTCACTTTATAAGTAAACAAGGAGTGGCTGTGTGGTAAGTAGGTTGCTTACCAACCACATGGTTCCGGGTTCAGTCCCACTGCGTGGCACCTTGGGCAAGTGTCTTCTTCTATAGCCTTGGGCCGACCAAAGCCTTGCGAGTGGATTTGGTAGACAGAAACTGAAAGAAGCCCGTCGTATGTATATATATATATATATGTATGTGTGTTTGTGTGTCTGTGTTTGTCCCCCCACCATTGGTTAACAACCGATGGTGGTGTGTTTACGTCCCCGTAACTTAGCGGTTCGGCAAAAGAGACAGATAGAATAAGTACTAGGCTTACAAAAGAATAAGTCCTGGGGTCGATTTGCTCGACTAAAGGTGGTGCTCTAGCATGGCCACAGTAGTCAAATGACTGAAACAAGTAAAAGAGTAAACCAAACAGAAGAATAATCAAAAAGTTAAAGAGTTTTACACTTACCACATCATCAATTTTCATGATACTTCGGACAGTTTCAGTTGACAAATATATCGCACTTGTGGAGACTAGTAAAGGTTGAACAACATTTTCTTCCAAAATATTAGTTATAGCACCCTGGAAAATATTAAGCAAAACATTACTTGATATATTTGAGAAATAGACAAAGCCAAATCTACTGTGAGTGAAAGATTCCTTTAGCTGTCAAGTAAACTGAAACCAACTGCTGATACACTCCCATTAGATTTACATTAGGTCAGACAGTTTATATTTCATTCTAATACATTCACATTCCAACGTTTAGCATCAGAAAACAAAGGTGAAATGGTTTTGTAGACAAAGTATAGGACTACTGGCTCATTTCTTTCCCCCACATCATCCTCACCATCATTTAACATGTTTTCTTATGCTGGTATGGTTTGGACGGTTTGAAAGGATCCAATGAGCTGCAGGACTATGTTGAGCTCCAATGTTGACCTTTAGCATGGTTTCTATGGCTGGATGCCCTTCATAATGACAACCAATTTACAGTGTGTACTGGGTGCTTTTTTGTCTTTGTGCTATCAGTTAACTTGCAAGACAAGATAAGGAAAAAAAACACTCTTGACTGAGTGAAAGAGGGCATATTTGAGAGAGGGTGGTGGTGGCTTTATGCCAGATGTTGGGAGAATAAAGTATGCCTTGCTACATCAGAGATACAGGGCTAGCCAACATTATAAGTGTGAGAGGCAGTAACTGGAAAGACAGAGATGGTGGGAACGAGATGCCAGAGCACCTCTAGAGTCTCATTGCAATTCTGGGAAGCACATTACTGTAGAATATTAGGGCTATAACCTTAAGTCAGAAGACTAACAATACAGATATCACAAACCTGAGGAGGGAGCTTAATAAGAAGACCTGGAATTTGTAGCATGTTATCAGTTACAGATGTGACTTGACACAAACTGGAGTTTAAACTCATTATTCGAATGGTAGAATTGATAGAGTATTGAACAAAATGTTTTTTTTGTGCCATCTAAATACATCGCTTTATATTTTGTGTTTAAAATCAGCAAAGTTGACTGTCTTTCAACTGACCCCTTAACCCCTAAAAAGGTTTTTTAAATTATTAGTTTTCGATAATGGAAATAATAGCAATTATTACAGATTGTTATTGTACAACAAAAAAATTTGAAAATAACCCTTTAGCATTCAGATTACTCTGTCAAAAGTAATATTCATTTATTCCCATTGTTTTGAACTAATCCACACATTATCTCATACCTTTGAGATTTCAATGATGAGATTGTTCTTCAGAATATTGTAGGATAGGTACGAGAGGTTGGAACTGGCCAGTTTCAACATAAAACAGGAAGAATATTTTGGCTGGATATGGTCAGCTTAAATGCTAAAGTGCTAAATATACTTTCACATAAAACGTTGAAAAGAAAAAAAATTAAAAAGTAACATACAAACAACTATTGACTACTACAGAATCCTAACATTATGTTGTAGTCCCGAAGAAAATATTCCTTGTTCCAGTTTGCTTGACAGCTAAAAAGCTATCATCCAGCAGTTAAAGCACTGCTTCAAGTACTAAACCATTGCATCTACACAAAAAGATGCATGTAAAAGAAACTTACCTTCCTCACATTTATGCCAGCATCTCGTTCACCTTTGGCATATCGGTTTCTAAGTTCAGTGACTGTAGAGACAGGATTTAGGCCAGCATTCTCAGCCAAAGTGTAAGGTATGACCTCCAGGGCTTCAGAAAATGCTCGGAAACAATATTGTTCCATGCCGGTTTGGTTACTAGCCATCTGCATCAGACGGAGTGCCATGTAGATCTCTGGAGCACCGCCACCAGCTACCACGGCTCTGCAAAAGACAGGAAAAGTGAGCATCTGGCGCTTGAAGTAAATTAAAGACTTGCAAAAGTATCTTTCAACCTTTGAGACTGGTTTCATAATCTATTTGCAACTTTACTTTATTTACTGATATATTAAAGTGACGTATCAAATAACTTTTAAATCTTATGGATTTTTTTGTCTCAAAACTACAAGTACAAGTCAAATCTAATATGCAAAGCTATTTTAGATTTTGATCACGTATCGAGATATAAAATGAATTTACTCAATACATTATATAGCTTACTAAATCCCAATTATTGCATTTATGGTAAAAACATTTTCACCCCACCCCCCTATCTCCTTTGTTTACATTTTGAACAGTAACTAGCCTTTGCTGCAATAATATGGAAGACAGGCATTGAAATAAATGGAAATAAACAGTGAAATGGTTTTGGCCCACAATTGGCCTTGTTTCTTCTAAAACTGGAAGAGCTATTTAAAAACCATGGCTTAAAATCCACCCTGTGTTATGCTTGATACAATTTTACTTGATGATTTGAAAATAATTTAACTTCTGAAGATTATATAATTTTACATAATTTAAAAAGAGCAAACTGCTATATAGAAAAATATACAAAAACTTTTAGAAAATAGGTAAATGTGAATGAGTAAATAATGAAAGGTTTATAGTAACCAGATGCCGTCTTTCACAATATTAAAAGTAGTTTTAAGCAGAGCTAAATGGAAATGTTGACTCTCAAACATGAAAGCCAGTCATGTGGAGATTGGAGTCAGTGTCTGCCTAGTTTCTACATGGATATCAGTAATAGCAATTCATATAATGATTCAAATTAATGATGACTATGCTGCTAGTCCAGAAATAACAGTTCCATATGGAAATTGCAGACTATGTAGGAAAACACAATTTGTATAGAAATAAATGTGCATGTAGTTTGTCATCTTACTGTTTTTTATATAGATTTTAATGCAGAGAATTAGTTCTTACAATTATTGCAGGTACTCTCAGAGTTGTAAAAGTAGATGTGGGGAGGGTGGAGACAAGAAGGGAGCTCTAGCTCTGAAATCATGAGAGAGAGAGGTATGATGTCTGATGTAAAGGTTTTAGAGATGGGGGAGCATAACTGACAAAAAGAGAAAAATATATGTGAATTAGGTGGGTGTACATAGTAGATGCTGCAGAAACAAGAATAGTGTATCTGAGGTAATTAGTAGCACTGAGTAAAGGTTTGCAATTAGGTAGGTAAGGTTTAGTTTAGCCTGTGTTTGCATGTGTGCACAAAACAGCTGCTCCTATCCAGTATAAGGCACACTGTAGCTTTGTATGGTTTCAATAGTAATTCAGAGCTTAGTGTTTAGCTCTGAAGAAAAAAAAAAAAAAAATGCCTAGCCTTTTGAATGCACTTTTTGGCTGATATAGCTATGTGACAACCAGAATGATTAATATACAATGTAAGTTTGAAGGTGTTATCTCTGTCATTCATAAATAAGGCTAAGTAGTACTCTTAAAAGCAATTAGGCTGTCATGTCCTAATCAAGGATGTTTTCAATGTCTTTACTCATTAATGTAGGCATTTCTGTGAAAGGTTATCTAGGAGTGGGAGCCGCATTAACATCTAGAAAGGAGTGTTTGGTTTAAAGTGAAAACAAATAGGTAGGTCCTTTAAGTGTGATATTATAAGATGACCTATTTTCAATATAAGAGCAGAGATTGATTTTAGAAATAAGGCTCTATTGTATTTTCAGAGAGAGACTAATGAGCACTGGTGATGGTGATAAGTAAAACATCATCAGAACTTAAGTGTTATATGCCTAAACCAGGATACATTGAAACTATCAGTGGAAAAGATGATTGTTCAGCCCTTTTTGATACCAACTCACCTGAAACTGCTTTTGGTTCTCCAACACAGATTCCCCATTTTTTGAAGTGAAATTCCATCAAAATTTCACGTTATGCTCTCTGCACCAGCTTATGCACAATTAGATGCAGATTCTCTGCTCAACTCTTGTCATGGTCAATGCGACAATCACACACTATGCACCTTCCTTCCAAGCATGGCTGTAAACAGCGGACATGAACTAGAATGCATGTACAGCAGAGTTCAAGATTACTCTGTGCTTTAGCTTCGTGATTATAGCAACAGTCCGGATACTTATTGATCAGACCATGTACATACATACACACACACTCAAGTCCATGTACAGAAAGTTATAGTGGAAGTAGTGAATGTCAGATATTGAAGAGAGTAGAGATTATTAACTCTCTTCCTGCACTCACCCACCTTTACTAATTCCTTATCCCAACTCCCTTATCACACATAAAAAAAACAAAAAAACTACTATATGCATAATTTATTAGATAAGATTAATGATTTTATATTAATTTACTATCAGTGTAATTAAAAATCACCCCAAAAGGTGTAGGGGTGGCTGTGTGGTACCACATGATTCCGGGTTCAGTCCCACTACGTGGCACCTTGGGCAAGTGTCTTCTACTATAGCCTCGGGCCAACCAAAGCCTTGTGAGTGGATTTGGTAGACGGAAACTGAAAGAAGTCCATCGTATATATGTATATATACATGTATGTGTGTGTATATGTTTGTCCCCCAACATCACTTGACAACCGATGCTGGTGTTTTTATGTCCCCATAACTTAGTGGTTTGGCAAATGAGACCAATAGAATAAGTACTAGGCTTACAAAGAATAAGTCATAGGGTCGATTTGCTTGACTGAAGGCAGTGCTCCAGCATGGCCACAGTCAAATGACTGAAACAAGTAAAAGAGTAAACAGTTGCTACAGTGGAATCCCCAAACTTTCTCTAGGATATGAATTTCAAGTGGGGAGCCTGTAAAATTAGAGAAAAGAGAGCAACTTACTTTTTCTTTACCAAGCAGCGAATGACACAGAGAGCATCATGTATAGATCGGTCAGCTTCTTCCAGAACCAATTTATTGGAACCACGAATTAAAACAGATACAGTTTTACCTTGATTAGCAATGCCAGTGATCTAAAGGAAGAAGAAATGTAAGGGTTGAAATAGGTGACAGAGAAATCAAACTCATTTGGCTTACATAGAACACATGTAACATAATAGGCACAAGATCACAAATGTTGGGATGGGATGTAGTAAATTATGCAGATTCAGTGCTGCTTTCTTTTACCATAAATCCTCAAGTATAATACGCAGGGGATTTTTAAGGGGCTGTACCTATGAAAAACCTAAACCTTGTTACCAAAGTTAAAAGTCATGAAATTTGTTACATTACCTTGACAATTTTGCCACCACCGCTATCCACTTCCTCAACCAATTCAGCAGATCCAAGACTTTCAGAAACAAAATGGTCAAGACTGGCAATTGGACGGCAACCTAAACTCTGCAATGCAAAAAATATTAACACCATGAAGTAAAACCACAACCAAACTTGTCAAAACAGAACAATACCAGAGGGTTAAGAAAGTGCTCTTTTTATTTTGTATTGTTTTACAGGCATTTTCCAATGCCTAGGGTTTCTAAAGTCTCAAGTAGATAGAGAAACATTCTCTTGATAAGAACTTTGGTCATAGTGGACTATCTCACAGTTAGTACCTACCTACTATCAGTGCTACTGTTATATAGAACAAAGTGGTGCCTATTTAGAGCTAAGTATATGAAAATTGTGACTATCCATGTAGAAATAATAGTCTACCCGGAGGTGAAGTTTAATACAAACATTAGTTAAAGTAAGGAATAATAACAGAAATGTTATATTTATCCACACAGAGAAAGTAAAAGTAGAAGTATTAAATGTCAGAGATTGTAGATACAGCTATTGGGATTTAAGTTCTGCCAAAGATACATGCAGCACCAGTGAGAGGATACAATCATCTATTGATCTCTCAGTTGTATGACACCTACTGATGCATATTTTATTAATGATCACATGACCGAAAGCCCAAACAACAATGCTCTTTTATCAGGTCTTTTATTGTCTCAATTGTCTTCAAAAAATACAATGATTTATTAGAGAGTTACAAAAAGAAAAAGAAAGTGATATTCATGACTTTCCTAATAGCATTAAGCAGCATAACTAAACAAGTATAGTGGAATCAAATTGGGCACTGAAATTGGCTTGCAGACTAGGTTGGTCATCGCTTTCTCGAAATTGCAGACTCTAGGATATCTAAAAGAGAATGATCCAATCACATACAACTACATTAAATATAACTGCTATCACAGCGAGCCAGAGTAGAACAGTTTGGAAAACGTGAATTTTCACAGATCTAATTGCTTCAAGAAATGTTCTTTGAAGAAATTATTTAAATATCATTTAGGAATAGTAACCAATTTTTCCTTTTCATTTCTTTTCTTTGTTTCTTTTTTTTCTCTTTTATTATTGCTAGGTTCCAACCCATTTTCAGCTGTTTTTTGGAGCTTGACTTAAAATGAGAATTATCAGTAATTAATTCACATGACCAAACAGGATGAAAATAAAAGACAAAAAAAAGAAAAAA
>NC_068984.1:129623685-129631303 GCF_001194135.2 Octopus bimaculoides | reverse complement strand
CAGGATGAAAATAAAAGACAAAAAAAAAGAAAAAAAAAAAGTGATGGAGTTACTGCCCTGCCCCATTGAAATATATAAGCCAAGTAAGTATGGAAAGAAAAAAAAAACAAAACTCTACCTTGCAGACAAATTCAATGTCTTCTCTTTCAATATCTTTGATGACCATAATCTTCATTTTGGCCAAGAAATGTAAAGCAAGGTCACTAACTGCATCCCTGAAACAACCAATACAAACAGCATGTGTAAATTTTGATGGTTAGTCTTGTGAAGAAAGCAAAAATAACTAAAACCCAAATATAGCATTGGTACTTATTTAATCAATTCCCAAACAAATGAAAGTCTAAGGTCATTGAGTAGCTAAGGACCAGGCTACCCTCTAGCACTTGTTCTTACAGACACTGATTTGCCAAGTTAGTGATATTCTTGACTACACTACTTCAATATATTCTAGTAAGTGGTATACTATATCACAGTAACACACAATATATTTGTTATGTGAAGACAGCTTCTATGTACTTTCTGTTCAGTAAACTATTAAGAAACTTCTGGCTTCAATTTGAACGGATATCTGTAATTGATAACCTGTATTTTTCTATTTATCTATATCTTGTGTGTTTCTACAGTATAGTGAAATAACAACCAAAGCTGGCATTTATTCTTTTTCTTGTAGGTTACATTATTATATTACAGAGATGTACTTGCATAGCAAGTGACTTGATCTGAGATCGTGTGCTGGATTCTGCAGCACAGAATTTTGTTAGTGAACAGGTCGCGGTCTCAAAGTGACGAAAATATTTTGACAAATTAAATTTAAATGTTGAAGTGAATCTAACAGTCTTTGTGTGTTATTTTAAATGGCTTGTAAACACCTTCCACGCTGCAATTGTTTACATTATTATACTCCTGTAGGATATCTTCATTACAGTTATTTCTTGCTTTATGTTGAGCTGCTAACTTACTTTTAATATACAGTAATGTTTTCTGCAATGGCTAAGGCACTTTTCTAATACAGTGCTAGATTGTTTTAAATGCTTTAATGCACTTAATACATTTTCCCCTGAATATATGCTGTTGAAATTAGGATGCATTGAATACGCCCATGTATCTTTTATGCCATCAAATACGAGTCAATATAAAGTGTGAAAGGGAGAAAACAATTAACCTTAAAATTGATTTCTGAATGAGTAATACAGTACAGCCAGCTTTCTTGATCTGTTTGACAATATTGAGAAGATACTGCCTCTCCTCCTTCAAAACACGATCCATCTGAGAGTAATCAGAAACAACTACCTGGTTGTCCATCTGAAATGGAAAGGTAAATTAATTTTACTAACTGATGTGATTAAAAAAAAAAATATTAAAAAAACCGAAGAGGGAGGAGAGTGGTGAAACACCTACGTTTGTCTTTGGTGGAGAAATACAGAATTGGATTAGCCCAATTTTGGCCTTTTCAACACGGCTTGGTCCTCCAAATCCAGCTGTCTTTTGGTTGAATACAAGACCATCAATCAATTCAGTGTCATCAACTGTACCACTGTAAGAAGAAAACATTCATTGCATAACATCTTTTATATGTGAGTATGTATCTATGTGTGTACATACACACACACATCATCATTTAATGTCTGTTTTTCTATGCTGGTACGAGGGAACCTGTGGAAGGAGTAAACCCAGAGAGACGTGGGACAAAGTGGTGAGAAAGGATCTTCGGATGCAGGGCCTCACTGGAGAAATGACAAGACAATGGGAGTTGTGGCGATTTGCTATACTTGAGAAGATGCATCAAGCCAAGTAAAATCACCGTCATCCATATATGCAGGCTTGTCTTTTACAGGTGTCAGTGTTGCAAAAATGTGCCTGTGTTGGTGGTACGTAAAAAGCACCCAGCTGTAGAAGCCATGCCACAATGGAGAATTGGAGTCTGGACAGCTGTCAAACAGACCAATCCATACCAGCATGGAAAATGGAAGCTAAATGACGATGAATGATATATACAGGGTGTCCAAAAAGTCTCTGATGGGTTTCAGTTTTTAATAACTTCCTTAACTTTACAAATTAATGCATGAAATTTTGATACAATATAAAGGACATAATGGAAATTAATATGCACTAGTCAAATTTTACTTCCTAACAAATCAGTCTGCAATGATTGGACTCTCCCTGGCACACTTGTGCAGATGATACACTGAATTAAATCCCCCAACATAGGCATCATCCACACACAACTTAGGTATTTCCCATCAAATGTGTACTGCCTTCATATAGAAAGTGTTTCCAATGGAGACTTCACAATATTATTAACAGCACAAAAACATAAGCCCTGCTCAAATGAAGAAAATAATTTGTACCTCAACCTCCTTAACCTGACCAATACAATTAAAACCCTTCAAGTCACTACAAAAGTTGTCTCAGTCTTTAATGATCTCTCATGGTGACCCAACTGCATCCCAAAATAAGATTTCCTTTTCAGAACTAGAAAAAAAAAGACACTGTAGATAGTACCACCAAAATCTGACATTAGCAACACACAAGCTCTCCTATACCTAATCTATTGCTACCACAATGGCTTCTGCTCCTCTGAACTAGTTAGTTGTATACTATGTCTATATAAACCCACATTCCTCTATTCAATCTATATTGTGTCCACCCCATCACACCCTACATCAAACCATAACAATCCCCTTCTGACACATACTGACTTATAGCCATTCAAAGGGACTATAAATCACACTGATCTGCCCCACAGGACACCTAAATGTCATCGACACTGATGCCTCCCCACGCAACAAAGCCTAATCACCATAAACTAAAATCGAGAGTGCCACAGCTGAATTCATGTAGAAGCACACACAAAAATATCTTTCGTTGGTTAGTGATGTTGAGACTAATAAAACTACTTACCCTAATTTCTTAACTATATTGATATCATTGAGGTCCACATTGTCTGCTATTGAGGGATCAATAACCTTCATCACAGCATCCACAGCAATAGGGGCCAAAATATTAGAGTACTGAGAAACAACCTAGAGAGAAAATAAAGTTAATGGAAATAATCAACAATCAACATATTTAATATTTTCAGTCATTAATAAAATGTTGCAAATGATAACTTTCTGTTATTAAGCTTCTTGTGATAGTCCTTTGTTCTAAGACACAAACTTCATTTTCAAAGTGATCTCAGTTAAAACGTTCATGTTAAATTATATTCTAGACACTAGTTTTGATTATAACAAAAATATTTTTTACCAGATTCTTCATTATTTCAAAATTAATTGAAACAAAGGCAGTGTATTTCAACAAAAATTTGGTTATAAAAAGGTCCAAACAATCCTTTAATTCTAACTCCCTGCATTATTCTCAAAAATCGAAGGAAGAAAAAGTCTGAAAGTTTCATTAAATATAATGAAATGTGTATAGGGCAAACAGGAAGTCTTGACAGGAAATTTCTTCTAAAATGAGGCCAAACTTCGTTTCTTATACAGAAGACTACTCAGTTATGGCTTTTTGGTGCCAGCCAATGGTTGTGGAGTTAATATATTAGTGTTTCAAACAACCAATTTGTGTAAAATATCGATCTAAGTAAGGACATTAGAAGCATGAAAGTTACAAACTTAACGTATTCGAATCTAGCCTCAATTCTACAACTGTCACACACACACTTTTAATACTAATGAAGAATATTTCTGTAAAGTTTAGCTTACTTTTGAATTCAAAGCTGTAGAAGCACTTTTCAATAAAGATTCGCGATCAGATAATTCAAGCGGTCTAGAAATTTCCTGTAGGATATCTATACACTTGGCGGCAGCTCTTTGGAAAGACTCAGATATCTGTGTAGGATGAATACCTGATTTGGAAATAAATTTACAGTGAGCAGCAGTTGCAACAAAAACAAAAGTATTTTATAAATTATGAAGTAAGTACTAGTGCAATTAATTAAGCAAGCCAGGAGATTTTAATTAACGAAGACAACCACCTGAATATTAAATAAGGTCAGTGAGGTTAAAAAGCTTGCTTCCTAACCATGTGATCTTGAGAAAGCATCTACTGTTGACGTAGGCTGACCAAAGCCTTCTGAGTAAGTTTGATAGATAAAAACTGAAAGAAATCTGTTGCATATGTGTACATGTGCACACGTGTGTACTCTTGCCTGGTCATCACAAGATGGTTGGAGATGAGCAATTTTGTTGAGGCAGAATTTCTACAGCAAGATGCCCATCCTGTTGTGAACCCTCACTTGTTTCCAAGTAAGATGGTATTCCTTAAGACCTGATATGTCTTCCATGGAAGATTGGAAACAAAGGATACCACTTGCATGGTAGAGACATTTGTTTCTAACTATCAGTGTCATGGCAAGGAGGCAGTAGTACATACACCACACAGACAAAACACACACACACACATATATATATATATATATATATATGTATATAAATGATTTTATTTCAGTTTTAGTCTATCAAATCCACCCACAAGCCTTTGGTCATCCTGAGGGCCATAGTGGAAAACACTTGTCCAAGGTACCATGCAGGAGGATGAAACCCAGAACCATATGGTTGGGAAGCAAACTTCTTACCGTACAGCCATGTCTGAGCCTGACATGCTGTTAATGGTTAGAGACTAAATAAAATATACAAGTACCTTTCTTAAGTAACTTAGCTGTAGCATCAAGCAAACTTCCAGCAAGAACCACAACAGTTGTGGTGCCATCACCAGCTTCTACATCTTGGGCTTTAGACAGTTCTACAAGCTACAATGGAAGATGAAAACAACTTAGAACATATGAATCATTAAACACATTCAATTTCATAGTGAAGAAAGTTAAGTAAAAGCCAAAGAGAGGGCAATATTATTATTATTATTATTATTATTTCAGATTTTCTTGGGACTAGTCATCAACTATTAAGTATCAGAACCACTGCCTTTCTGATCCAGAGGTAACAATTCATAAAATTCTTATCTTTTAGCAAAGAATTTCTTTCTCGGATACCAATTGTGTTTACATTTGTTTAGTTGAAAGACAGAATTCTTGTACAAGTTAGAAAACTAAAAACCAGAAATTAATGTTTGAATATCATGGAGCTTACCATTCTTGCAGCAGGATGAAGAACTTGCATTTGTTTTAAGATAGTAGCCCCATCATTAGTGATAGTGACATCGCCATTACTAGCTTGGATCTGAAATATTTATGAAATGCAAAGTAATGACCAGCACAAAAGTCAAACAAAACGATAAGTTTTATAGGTAACTCAAGTCAAAGTTATAGCAATGAAAAAAGACGAGCTTTTATACAGAAGCATTTATGGATAATATTTTAGCACTATCCAAGTGAACATGAACAGAACAAGCTATTATATACAAAATGTTGTTATAGAAAAAGTAATCCAATTGCTCAATATCAAATTGATAAATTATGTATATAAAACAAATAGTTTATATTTGCACAGTTGTGCTTACTGTTGTTTTAATCTTCCTGATATTGTTTTTATTAACAGAGTAAGTTCGACTACAAGCGAGCCCAGGTAGAGCAGAACTATGTTCTGAGGCATTACAACTGTGACCATTCCATTCTTTGGTCTGACACTGTATAACTAGAACTGCATTATCAAAATTTGTTTTAGCTTTGAAAATGATAGAATTTGAAGAAAAATTTGATTTATTTTTAGCAGGATGAACTACCCCATGGAAGCTCTCAAGATGCCTTGTATAACATGCTACTGCAAAACTGGCGACTTTTTTTTTTATTTAATCTTCATCAAAATGAGATACTTTGAAGGTAACAGTCTCTTCTGCTAATGAGTTTTCAGATGTATTTTCAAAATGGAAAAAGACTAATAATTATCACAAAACTGTGCTAATTGTGGACATAAAAAACAATATGATGCCGTTGACTCAGGATAAACGGTCAACGTTTTGAGTCCATCAATGCAAAATAAGTTTAATGAATTTGGTAAAAGGATTCATCAATCACTCCTCCATTTACTCAAAGGAAAATACGATTGGCACTGCAAAATCAATGAACCACTTATTTCACTGTACTCAGACACGAACTTTTCCTTCATTCTACTTTCTCTGGCTGTCTGGACTATACAAGTGTACCTTTCTCAGAGAAACAACAAAATACCAATAACAAATATTGCCAGTATCCAACTGAAATCAATTGTTTACTGTCAACAGGAAATTAGGCATAATTTTTCTTTTGAATATATGTGCATTAAGTGAACCTACATTGCTTTTTACACGGACTAATTTTGACTAAATAGTACAATTTTTGACAGGTAAGAAATGAATTTATAGTACTTTAGCAACATACCATTTTATCCATGCCACGAGGGCCCAGACTGGTTCTAATGGCATCAACAACAGCTGTAAAATTAAAAGAGAAGTTCAAGTTAAAATTCACATCAGTTAAAGAGTTATTTTAAATGACACACTCCATATGCAGGTGAGAAGTAACCTCCATGAGCCACGTCCTTGTATAGAATCAATGTGAAGAGATACTCCAGCTACCTCAATAATGGATAATCCTTGTGTTCAGCCTCTTAATTTGGTCTCGTGCATGCCCTGCCCCTTTCTACTTCATAGAGACAACCTTTATTTTTCAGGAGTCATTGACTGTTATCTCTTATGAAGGTAGCAGGAGTATCTTCTCACATGTATATTCCATTCTGGCATGTATTTGTGACTAGATGTCCACCTCACCACCAATCACTTAATCTGCACCATGCTAACCATTATATGAAATTATTCTGGCTTAAGCCTAGATATGTTTTAAAACGGAATGTAGTTGCTGTTATTGACTCTGAGATCATCAATTTATGACTGCTTTATCTATGCAAACATTGGTTGAATAACAGTTTCTGATGACAATCCTTCATCAATTATACACAACAGCAGAGAGAACTTTCAATGCTTCTTGCAGACATAATGTATTTTTATAATAGTTTCTACAATTAAACTTCCTAGTGCCACCCACCCACTTTACAACACAAGCTAAAGAGTTCCACCAGTGTTATTACTTTCTTAGATGGGCAATCTTCACTATAGTTTATGGAGTTCGAACTTCCTCCACCTTTTTCTTGGTATGTTTCTTTTCTTTTAAGGACTGATACTCTTTCTATTCCCAACACCTTTAAATCAAGAACTTCACTGCAGCCTACAGAGTCAATATTTCCTCAATGCAGTATATTGCGTCACATCTCTTGAATATCTAAGCAAGGGGTTTTAAAATGAAGAGAGTCTACAGAAGCAATCAATGGCTCCTGAAAAATAAAGGCTGTTGTCTCTATGATAAAGCGAAAAAGAGAGAGAGAGGGGTATGCACATGAGGCCATACTAAGAGGTTGAGTACAAGGATTATCCCTGTTATGAAAGTAGCAGGAGTATCTCTTCACTGATTCTTTCTATCTGATAGATTCATCATCACAAGCCCATTTCCCATACTCTTATTCAGAGTTATTGACCTCCTTGATGCATTGGAGGATGTCACCTAGCTTGGATGTTTAATTTTGGATCTTTTTTAAAACGGGGGCCACATTTTTCATTAACGAAACACTTTGAAACTTGGAACACTGGTAGAATGTGTCATATAAAACATCTTTTTCTCTTAGTCTTCTTAAAA
>NC_068984.1:129621652-129623433 GCF_001194135.2 Octopus bimaculoides | reverse complement strand
AATAAAACGAAGGTATGGAGATTAAATACGCTTTACATCGCTTAATCAGCCAAAGGAGTAAATGTAAACAACTGAATACTTGTCAGTGATTGGTTGAAATTATCGAAATAAGACAATTTTTTACATGAAATAAATTCGAATACAAAAATATTTTTCTGTTCTATAACACAAAATAGATAAATATACGAAGTTTGAAAGTCTTTCCGTACCAAAAACACTATGTAAAACATTAATGAAAAATGTGGCCCCCGTTTTAAAATAGATCCTTAATTTTTAGCTGGGTTGCTATGGCTAGATTCCCAAGTTTACAGGATGTATCTTATTGTGGAACCAGTACTAGAGACAGCATCATGTCCTTGATGTGACTAAGGAGTCCTCTTGGCCACAGACTATCTGCTTGTTTGCCGACCACTTTACAAAGCATACTATATTTTATCTTGGCACCAGTATGAACAACTTGTCTTGTACTCCATAAAGTCAACAATCTTCACTATTCTATGTGTTCATATGCTATTGGTAAGCAGACCGAGAAGAGAGAGAGAGAGAGAGAGAAAATAACAGAAGAAGCAGGAACAAGAGTATGATGGTTGAATAAAGTGAGGGATAGAAACAGAAGCAATAAGTGGTCTAGGGAAATGAGAAGGATGGAAGTACTGGAAAGGTGATGACAGAGTGTACTGAATACAAATGGATCCATGCATTGTACATATTTGGACAATTATGTAGAGACAGGCAATGAAGCCTCAAGCTACCAGCTGACTTTGATAGGGGCCATTCAAAAAATACAGGTAGGTTTTTTTATTTTCACCAACTCTGCAATATTTCCATGTTCCATAATCATACTTTCACTACAACCAGTTTTCCCTTTGTTGCCAACAGAGACAAGTTTCCTGAATGTTCTATTATTTTTGCTCTAACTACAATACTTTCATTGCAATCTCTTGCCAGGTAGAAGATAGAGGCCAGTGAGGGAGCTTTTAGTACATCTGCTTGAAACAGTAACCAAATCTCCCTCAAATTGTATCCTGTTTAAAAAAAAAAGAAAGACACATAAAACAATGTAGTTCTTTGGTAGCGAAAACAGAATAGCTTCAGTAACTAGGTCTGCTTAACCAGGGCTGACATGGGACCAAACAACTTCACCGAGAAGGCACCAGTGCCGTTCACAGACATCATTTTATAGATAATTTTATTACCAATATTAATAGTTTTTACATAACAGTATGTTCCTTAAGAACAAACCAACACATTTGGATTTTGAAGACAGCGCCTAAGAGAAAAAAAAAGGGGGTAGCTGGTACATAATTCGCAATAATTTCTACAGATCTCTAAGAATGTTTGCATATATTGACGACTACCATCTACGGAAGGAAAGAGTGGAGGTACCGATGAAAGATTGCACTTCTCCGATAAAATTCTTCTCTAAAGGTATTTCGGGGGAGGGGATGGGGAGATAAACGTAAGATTGTAAAGGGTTCAAACAAATGAGTCTGCCAAAGTTTTTGAAATCAAGCGTAAGGGCCAACTCCCAGACAAGTTTTTGTAGCACAAGCGTGGCTGCGGAGTTAAGTTCGCTTCGTAACCACGTGGTTATGAGCTCGATCCCAGTGCTTTACACTTTGGGATATGGCTTCTATCATAACTTTGGGTTAATAGATACCTTGAAAGTGGGATGTATACTACGAAGCCTATCGTGTGAGTGTGTATATGTGTGTGTGTATATATATATATATATATATATATATATATATATATATATATATATATATATATATATATAT
>NC_068984.1:129619564-129621497 GCF_001194135.2 Octopus bimaculoides | reverse complement strand
CCTTATGAACAAAATCCCTCGAGACACTTGTTCAGCACCAAGTTACAGATACTCCCTTGTCACTTTCGTTGTCATAAATGGTACACTGGATACCTGTAATCAACACCGTTACTGTTAAAATAAGGAAAGCTAAATATTCCCTGAACGAGCACGTTAGTTGTGAGTCACTCGTAAAAACTGACTACTACTATTATATTTCTTCTGACAGCGAAGTTGACTGAATAGACATATCTTAAGGGATATGCTAACAAGAAGTAGTGACAGACAAAAGCATGAAGACAAGACCTAGTCGTCTACCTACAAAAAAAAAAAACCGAGTTTTATTTGGAACAAATATCCGCTACACAAAAAATAGCAAGGACAATAAAAAAAGATTAAAGCTATTGGCATTAATTACTGTTTAGTTATAAATTTTTACATTTCTGACAGAACGAAATAAATTAAATTTGCATGTGGCTCACAGGATGAAATATGAAATAAAATTCTGAGAGCAGGCACATGGTGATCTAGTTAGTAGTCACTACGGTTCGCATAAATTAGCGAGGAATTACTTCATTTTTATTCGATTAACAAACATCATCGAATTTCCTAATGGACTTCAATTTTTTACTAGAATCAAACCTTTGACCAAATGAGTAAATGTTTACATTAAAAAATATATTTGTCAAGAGATTCCACATAAACCGCCGCAAGATTCCTCATAGTATATAACGGAGGAAAGAATGGAACAGCGTAACGTAGAATGACAATGGTTTATGTCCTTGCTTAGTATGAGTGAGTTAAATATACGATCTATCTAAAATGCAGAACATTAATGGGATTACATTTTTTTCCGAAATGACTGACAAAATCCAGATATATAACCAAACAAACGAATGATGACTCCTTGTTGGTTTGTTAAATAGGAAGCCATTATGATGAAGCACGTTTTCTCTTCTCAATGAAACAGAGGAACACATAATTAGATTTACCTTTCGCTGCATTAATATTACTGAAGCGTATCTGTGTCGGTTTATCGCGATCTTCATATTCCGACTTTTTACCTTTCTTTGCTTCAACAGGTTCAGGCATTTTGATGGAGTTCTTTTTGTCCTTAATTAGCCAATATTAGACCGGTTTAGCAGAAGCCGCTGAAGCTTCTAGATGAATCACGATTATCGCTCTTGAATCTTACTCCCATGCCCCACCATTCCCACTTCTTCAAATCTCGATGCTTCGAGATGACGGTTATTATTTTTATTTGATATTTCTTTAAAAAATATTATATACACATACATATAAAATATAATATATTCCATTTAATAATATGATAAATTTTAATAAAAATAATCCATTGTTAATATCTTTCTCGAAAATTTGTGACGTCACTACGCGCCGGTTTACTGGCGGTAAAATTCAGGTGTTTAATTCATGTTTGGTTGAGTGAGAAGCTTCATTATGTTCTACACTCTTGCAAACATTAATCTTGGATGGAGAAAGTCTAGTAAGTAAATGCATGCAATTTGAATATAGTTAAAATTTACTAGGTTCAGAGTGTATTGTCGAAAGTTTTTTTTCTTTCTTCTTTCGAGATTTTTCTTATGAATTTTGTTTCAAACATTTTAACTCTGCATTATTTGCAATCATACTTATGGAGCGGAATTCTGCTTGACGCATAGCATATATAAGCTCTTATAACTTTTATTTTTTGAATTTGTATTCTACCCACGAGACAATGCAAAAAGCTTCTTTTTTTTTAATTTTTCGAAAAACAAATTTTTTTTTAACCACAGTTTAAAAATTCGGACAGGCCGAATGTCTTGCTTGAATCTCAGCAATAGACCATTAAATGTGTTTATGGGTAGAAATATATTCAGAAACAACAATGCATCAGAGTGATAGACGAGGACAGTATGAGGTGGTCGTGAGGTGTACTAAAAATAACAGCTAAATA
>NC_068984.1:129597685-129619397 GCF_001194135.2 Octopus bimaculoides | reverse complement strand
TTAAAAAAAATGATAAATGCAATAACATCAATAATTCTTTATTTGCATAAATAAAATTTATCAAACGAAAATTTTGAATCTCAAGTTATTTGTCGATCAAAAACTTTTTTTAATGTCGTTTCAATGAATAGAAATTTGTTGCAGAATTGCTACTATGGAATCTTTACCAAACCAGCATAAAGAATGCTTTGCTGATTATGCATATGTAAAAGTTAATGAAAGTTTAAAAGTGTTTTTTTTTCACCGCTTGTCGAATTTCAGAGGGGGGGGGGTTAACCTCTTTGAGACACGAGGTGTTTTGGTATGTGTATCCAAAAAGACCAAAAGAAAGAAAAAAATTTCTGTTGAAATTGATGGCTGCATGTAGAAAACAAATAAGTGCCTAAAACTATTAGTAATATATATATATATAATATACATATGAAAGCTTATAAACAAAATAGTACAATACACTCTATCACAATAAGAGCCTAAAACAACACAATACATGTAAAATAAATAACTATGTACCAGTAAAACTAAATCACACGCAAGTTTTTATGCAAAAATAATATATACCAACTCACATTTGTGTTTGGGGAAACCTGGTCCATGAAAGCCTTTTTTTACACTTCTGACACAAGGTCCTGGATCTTTTTTGTCCCCCAAGCATTCCACTACGAATACAACAACAGTCGTTTTTGTTTTGAGTGATGGTGACCATGTATCTAGTCTCCTCAGAGGGACAACTCCTCTGGTCCATGTAGTCCTTCATCAAGGCCTCAACAACCAAGGCACAAAACCTTTATCAAGGCATGGCATGTCTGCTCCTTGTAAAGTATATATGAGTTCAGGAGCATCTGGAGAGAATGTTGAAAATTACTTTTTCCCTGTATTTTAGGGTCCTCCTCTCATCTACACAGCTGTACAGCATCATGTTACCCTGGTCTACCCCTTCTATGTACTTGTAAGCAAGCATAGAGAAGAGCTTGTCAACATCTGCTGCAACTCTATGGGTTTGGCCTTGTCTTCTCAACTCCACCTCCTAACTCCCAGCTTTCTCCTTGGTAGACAGCTACTACACAGCATTCTTTTGGGACTTCTCATGGAATGCTGTGGCCAAGATTTGTCACTGTCTGAAGTTCAAACTCTCACCTCGTTTTAACTGTACTTTTAGGCCTTTTGAAAGCTTTGATTCTCATCAATGATAAGTCATACATGTAACTCTTACCTCCTCTTTGTTATATTGTAGCACTTTGCCCTGTGCCTAAACTACCTCTTGTTAGTGTATTGAAAAATCTGAAATGTTCCAGTTTGGATGTTTATGGCCAAGTTTCTCAGGTAATTTAAAGATTTTTTTTTTTAAATCTGGCATGAAATGCCATCAGTTTAATGTCAATTTCTATTTATTATAATTTAGATCAAGGGTTTTCAAACTGGGGTCAGCAAGGACAAGACGGGGTCCGTGGACAGCAAATACTTTTTATGGGCAATTTGATTTTATATGTTTTTTAATTGACAATAAACCTATTTGTTAAATACTGTTAAATAAATAAATGTAAAAATATATGTTATTTTAAGCAAATATTTATGTATAAATTTCATAAGCGTTTATAAGGTAAAGCTTGAAATATGAAGGGGTCCGCAAGTCAAAAAGTTTGAAAATCCCTGATTTAGATGACACCACACAATAAAATATTTCTCTCTATTCCTATCTGAAGGATTTAAATCGATTTCCTTCTCCCCCAACCCCCCAGATTTCTAGTGTTGTCAAGGTGCAGAGATAGCGATATAATTAAGAATGGGTATCTTTGCACCTTGACAAATGAATACCACAAGTTAGTATTTGGCTTGTGGGAGAGTGTATACACACATGGGTATGGGCATGGTTAAACCTGTTTGCTTTGCAACCATATGATTCCAGGTTTGATCCAGTTGTGTCCTGTCCTCACAAATACTTGAGTGACATTTGGTGTGTATGTGTGTGTATATATTATGTCATTGTAGAGGCTGAACAAAACTTCCTTGTAGCATTTCAGTCTGACAGTTTCAGCATTGCTTTCTTTTCTAACATGATTGATTAAATAAGCACCAGGCAAACTGCTATATGGTCAATATAATTGGCTAAAAGGCAATTCTCCAGCATTATATAACACTCCATTCAGCCATTAAAAGAGTATATGGAACCATCATCATATGTCTGTCTTCCCTGCTGGCATGGGTTAGATGGTTTGAAAAGAGCTGGTAAGTCGGAGGTCTATATATAGCTTCACTGTCTGGTTTGGCATGGTTGGATGCCCTTTCTAATCATCATCATCATCATCACCGTTTAATGTTCGCTTTCCATGCTAGCATGGGTTGGACGATTTGACTGAGGACTGGCAAACCAGATGGCTGCACCAGGCTCCAGTCTGATCTGGCAGAGTTTCTCCAGCTGGATGCTTTGCCAACCACTTTACAGAGTGTACTGAGTACTTTATACATGACACCAGCAACACTAAGGGGTGGGTAAATATTGAAGGATGTGGCTCTGTGCCAGGTGATGGGAGGTTAAAATGCAATAGAGAGACAGAACATTGTCTAGCTGTAGAGGAGATACGTGGCTACCTTAGTTGCAGAGAAGGATGGTGAAGATTTGCCAGTATAAGTGGTGTAAAACCAAGGATTGAATTGGATGAATGAGATTGTAGAGGGAAGGGAGAGCTGTTAGGAAGATATGTTGTGGAGAAGAGATTTGACTGGGACACAGTTTGCAGGTAAGTCTGTGAAGGTGTAATTGGTGAGTGGGAGATAGATGGTGGGGGTTGTCAGGGGTATCAGCATAGATGTGTATCATTAATATATAGTGTTTTATATCAGTATTAGATATTTTCTTGAAATTTCTTTTATTATTGCAGATTGCTGCTGTTCCTCCATTAGCCTGTAATTTCAGTAAAGGTAAGGTATTTCACTTATGTTCTTATCTGTTTGTGTGTGTGTATGTATATAACAGAAAAGAAAAAAGATAAGGTGTATTTCTACACAGGAAAAATGTAGAATTTGTTGTTGAAAATGCACTTAAATTTGAAAAACTTGTATTTGTTTTTAAATAAATTTATTTACTTACATACAAATGTAGTTTCAACAATTTTTTTATTTATCAATGGTATAAACGTATGGGCTTTTAAATTGCGAAGTAGAAAACCTGGTTAAATGGTCATAAAATTCAATAATATCAAAAATGCTCATCGAGTAATATACAAAATGTGGATCAACATGTTTAAATGATTAAATGTTCACAAGATTCAATAATATCAGAAATGATAGGCGAAGAATATAAAAAGTGTAGATCACCAAAAGTTCGGTCATACTGAGTTAAGAGAGAAAAAAAAGAAAGGAAGAAATTAAAGGGGTTTTGTTTCTGTCATCTTAGGTTCTTTTTTCCTTCACGTACAGGGTTTTTTGCTTATAACTGAGTGTTTTGGAATCAGTGTATTTATAAGTTTTTCTGTGAACAGATCTAATTTTTGATTCATTAAAATTCTGATGCCATCTTATTCTTATTCGTGAGGAATTGAAGTGTAGAGGTTTATTACATCGAACGAAACCAGAAGAGAGTCCTTGCTGGTTTTGTTTGGGGAAGGGTTTTAAAAAGTCCAAATCATCTCTTATAAAACTCAGTATATGTTGGAGAATAAGTTTTAGGAAGATGTCAACAAAGTTACTAAGTCTGTGTGTCTCATAGGGGACCAGCCACAAATGGTCTCATTTTGAGATCTCTCAGATGTGCAATATTTATGACTAAAAATGTTGATTTGCTGCTGGCCTCGCTTATGGCTTTACTTTTGTGGATTTGGGGAAATCCATAAAAGTTGCTGGTTTTGCAGCCAAATCTAGTTAAGTAATCTCTCTCCTTTTTCATTAAACCTTGTTGGAACTGATGGATAAGGGTAGTAAGTTTTGCCATTATCTTGGATTACCAGCTAAGGTGTTGTCAGAAATAATCCAAAGGAATGACATTCTTGTTCTGCAATTGAAAAGGTCTATTACTGACACAGCTGGGCTTGGCTGTTGCTATGAATGGTCATTCTCAACCAGACAAATACATGTTATAATTTTTATTTAGCTCCAGGTCAGTCGTGATCAAGCAGACTTATGTCAAGAGTATTTCAGTCCTGACTATTCTGAGGGTCCTGTAGTATTACATTATTCAATGGTTGTTCTTGCCTTATTTGACCATTTTGATACCAACCCACACAAGACCACCCTGAATTTCATAATACAAACTTCCTGTTTTAAATGGAAACTTTCCATCAAAATTCATCGTCGTTTAACGTCCGCTTTCCATGCTAGCATGGGTTGGGCGATTTGACTGAGTACTGGTGGACCAGGAGGCTACACCAGGCTCCAATCTGATTTGACAGAGTTTCTACAGCTGGATGCCCTTCCTAACGCCAACCACTCCGAGAGTGTTGTGGGTGTTTTACGTGCCACTGGCATGAGGGCCGGTCGGGTGGTACTGGCAACAGCCACGCTCGAAATGGTGTATTTTACATGCCACCTGCACAGGAGCCAGTCCATCGGCACTGGCAACGATCTCGCTCAAATGTCTTTTCAAGTGCCAGGGAAGCGATGTTGGTATCGATCAACGGCCACGCTCGAAATGGTGTATTTTATGTGTCACCTGCATAGGGGCCAGTCCATCGGCACTGGCAACGATCTTGCTCGAATGTCTTTTCACGTGCTACTGGCACAAGTGCCAGGAAGGCGACTCCAGCCTAATAATGACAGTTATTTTACTAAATTTTTCATAAATTTCAAAATTAACTGAAATAATGAGATCATATTTTAAAAGAAAAGGGTTTAGCAGTGGGGTTTGAGTACTGAAATTTGCAAGAGATTTGGCTACTATTTGTGCGGTTCCCTTGAATTGGGTATGTGTATGCGATTATGTATGTGCTTGTAAAGATTAGATTTGTAATTTGTTTAAAAAATTTCCTTATTTGAATTGTTTTAATCTATATCTTTTGTATAATCTATATCCTTAGTAAAATCCACCCCTAACATTCTTGGTCTTTCGGATGAAAACGGTTGTGTTATTTTATTTGACACAAATAAATATGGTGAACAAGCTGTCTTAAAATGTAAGTATTTGATCAGTATCTGGTTAGGTCATTAATATTTAGAACAAAGTTAAAGCAGATGCTTCTTTTAGTTACGGGGATAAACTGGAATTATTTTGGAAATGATTTAAGCCTATCAAGGCACAGTTGCAGACAATACAGTGTAATGACTGCTAATACATAAAACTGTTGTATCTTGTAAACCTTCTTAACTATGAGTTAAATCTTCTCAAAGCCTGTAGCTGCTTGCAGCATGATCAAATGTCGACCACATAATCATCAGGATCTATTTCAAAACGGGGGCACCAGTATTTTCTTAACGAAACACTTTGAAACTTGGGACACTGATAGAATGTGTCATATAAAACATCTTTTTCTCTTAGTCTTCTTAACAAAAAAATGTACATCGCAAGTTATTCCATGTTAAAGTTGTCGTATTTCTGTAATTTCAACCAATCACTGACGTCAATTCAGCTCAATAGAGTTACTGCTGGGCGGTCATAAAAATGTTATTCCCTGTGCCATATTTCATCCGGTTTAATCGTAATTTATACGCATATATTGTTTATATAATAAATTACGCTGTGCGTATCTATGTGTGTAACAATTTTAGAGTTAGTTAGGGTTAAGGTTAGGGGATTAATACGATATACACCGTTACAGCGCTAACAGTTTTCAACTGAATAGACTTCAGTGATTAGTAGAAATTATCGAAATAAGACAATTTTTTTACATGAAATAAATTCAATTACAAAAATTTTTTTCTGTTCTATAACACAAAATAGATAAGTATACGAAGTTTGAAAGTCTTTCCGTACCAAAAACACTACATAAAACATAAATGAAAACTGGTGCCCCCGTTTTGAAATAGATCCAATCATCCTAACTGTAATTTTTGGTTTTGACAAACTAACCCTTTCCCAAGTCACTGCTGCAGGAATGGCTTATTCATTGTAAACTTTAGCATTTAAACCAGTCATATCCAGCCCAAATATTCTACCGGTTTTATGTTCAAACCAGCTAGATCTGGTTTTTCACACGATGTTTCTTTCACTAACATTATACATAGTTCAAACTACACAAGTTACTGTGTGAGAAGCAAAATAGGAATTTTGAAAGGAGTATGTATAAAACTTGTTATTGATTAGCTTTGGGGATCCACCAAAATAAAATGGTAATCAAAGGGGTCCATATGTAAAAAAAAAAAATTAAATTAAAAAAAAGGTTGAGAACCACTGGTTTAGAATGAAACATTTAGGTGATATACACCGTTCGAGCATGATCGTTGCCAGAGCAGCTGTCTGGCTTCTGTGCCAGTGGCACGTAAATAGCACCATTTGAGCGTGATCGTTACCAGTGTCACCTTCCTGGCACTTGTGCTGGTGGCACGTGAAAAGACGTTCGAGTGAGATTGTTGCCAGTGCTGCTGGACTGGCTCCTGTGCAGGTGGCACATAAAATACACCATTTTGAGTGTGGCCGTTGCCAGTACCGCCTGACTGGCCTTCGTGCCGGTGGCATGTAAAAGCATCCACTACACTCTCGGAGTGGTTGGCATTAGGAGGGGCGTCCAACTGTAGAAACTCTGCCAGATCAGATTGGAGCCTGGTGTAGCCATCTGGTTCACCAGTCCTCAGTCAAATCATCCAACCCATGCTAGCATGGAAAGCGGACGTTAAACCATGATGATATCCTCCCACCTCTTATCTACCTTTCAGTATATTCGCCCTTTAACTCTACCAATTTTTTTTCTTTTTTTTCTGTTGACGCTAAAAGCATTTTGGGTGTGAAATGAAGAAATTTTAATTGCTCTAACTTTGATGGCCTGTATTATTAATTTAAATGTATTATCTTCTCTTTTTTCCAGATTGGGCAGCACACAGTAATGCCATCTTTGATTTGGCATGGATGGAAAATGAACACAAACTGCTTACTGCTTCTGGTGATCAGACTATTGTCTTATGGGATGCTCTCAGCCAACAGAAAATACAGACATTTAAGGGACACAGTCGCAGTGTTAAATCTGTGTGTTTCAGTCCATCTAACAATTGTAATTTCTTAAATTTTAAAATCTTTTAATGTAATATGTATATATCTTTTATTTTTTCTATCCTATATATGTTATGGTCATTGGACTGAGGCCATGCTGGGGCACTGCCTTCAAGTATTTAGTCAAACAAATCAAGCCCATTACTTCTTTTCTTAAGTCTGGTTCTTAATCTATTGGTATATTGGTATCTTTTGCAAATGTTAAGTTACAGGGACACGAAAATAGAATACCATCAGTAGGGTACAAACACGAGGGCACATATTCTTATACATATATATATATATACACACACTCACACACACACACACACATGATGGTTTTTCATCTAGATAACTCAAACTAATAGATATGCATTCCAAGTGCTCAAATAGGTGTTCCACCAAAATTCCAGTTAGAACAGTGATTGAAGTTGTGGTTGTGTGATTGCCTTGTTCAAACATGGCTATAAGTGGCATCCCTTTGAGTCAGTAGGTATAGGTTACAGTTGTGATGAAATGCAAGCAACTAGGCAATGCAGGACAAGGACATTTAATTAAGTCAAAAATTTAGCTGCATAAAGAATGGTAAAGTTAGTCTCGTTTTTATCATTCGTTATATAGCTAAATTTTAGATTGAATTAGATAAAATTAAATGTCCTTGTCCTGCATTGCCTAGTTGTTTGCCTTTCCTCACTACTTAAACCCATTTTATATATATATATATAATTTAAAAACAGGATAAAATCTTTATAAGAATTTATCAAGTAGTTAGTGTGAAAAACCTCATAAGGGAATAATTGATTAATTATATTTGACTTTAAGAGTCTCTCCTAGCGTGAGGCATTTATGTATAGTAATGCCCATATATATATATGACAGGCTTTCTCTCAGTTTCCATCTACCAAATCCACTCCGAAGGCAATGGGTCATCTGGAGCTATCGTAGAAGATACTTGCCCAAAGTGCTGCACAGTGGGACTGAACCCAAAGTTATGCGGTTGCAAAGTGAGCTTCTTAACCACAGAGCCATGCCTGTGCTTCTATATTTGAAATATATATTGATTTCACATTTTGGCACAAGGCCAGCAAGTTCAAGGAAATCAAGCTGTGTAATAAATGTGACGGAACTTTAACTGTTTCATTTTTCTAGTAAATTTAATTAGTTTATTCAATAGATTTACAGATGGTTACAGCCTTAAGATTTTGATCGTGGTGTGATTGTTTGCTTTTTTGAAATGACATTGCAGGGTAAGTGTGGGTGGCCAGATCTGGCTGGTTTGAACATAGAACTGGTAGAATATTTAGTAAGTTTAAATGCTAAAGGGTTAAACAATAATCAAATTCAGGACAGCTTAATTTATGGTGCATCACTCATACACTTTTAATGTTTGTTATATTGATTCGAAGTACTGTGTTGATGGTAACTAAATGTAATTACTTTTCCATTCCTCTCTAGTTGTTTTCTGTTCTGGTTCAAGAGATGGTCAAATTCTGATCTACGATTCAAGAGTCAACTCCAGAGGTAATGTCACTATTATCATCATAATTTAGTATCCATTTTCCATGCTAGCATGGGTAAGATGGTTTGACTGGAAATGGTAAACCAGAAAGCTGCATTGGGCTCCAGTCTGTTTTGGCTTGGTTTCTATGACTAGATTCCCTTCCTGACTCTTTTACATGTCACCAGCATGGGACATGTAACTTATAAATATTGATTCTCTGATCCTCACATTGCCGAAAGATTTGAGATCCTTCCTTTATCCTTTACTGGTTTCAGTCATTAGACTGTGGCACTCTTGAACAATTTCTTTTAATCAAATGAATTGACCCTAGTGCTTATTTTTTTTTTGTTAAGCCTGATGCTTATTCTATTGGTCTCTTGCCAAACTGTTAAGTTACAGGGACATACAAACTAACCTCAGATGTCAAGCGGTGGTGGGGAACAGACAATGACATACATATATATATATATATATATATGACAGGATTCTTTCAGTTTTCACCTACCAGATCCAATCACAAGGCTTTTGTCAGCTCGAGGCTATAATGAACAATCAGATCATTGAAATCTTTCAAACCTCAAGATACTGCATGACAAATTCAAAGCAATGTGAAGAAATAAGAATTACATTTAACTGAGTAATTTCAAATGCTAAAAGATTATCTGAGGAAAGGCTAGATTATTTTGTTGTCCCTCCAGTCAACCACAAGCTGGTGAATAAAATATATAACATGCTGGGGGAAGTTAGAATTAATAAAGTTGTTTAATAATGATGTGGCTACATGCCTGGAGAATAAGAGATTTGGAGCAAAACTGCAAGGAGTTCCCCATGTTACCACGACCCATAATGACATGGAAAATGGAGTTGCTTTGGAGATGAGTGGCAATCATTAGTTGGATTATCATCATTGTTTGACATCTGGTTTTCCATGCTTGCATGGGTCAGATGGATTTTTGTTGATGTAGATTTTCTACTGTCAGATGCCCTTCCTGTTGCCAACCTTCAGCCTGTTTCCTTGTAGGATAATATTTCCTCAGGGTCAGATGTGTTTGTCATCAAAAACTAGAAGCAAACAGCATTGCTTGTATTATGATGCTCATTTGCAACCATATCACGATGTCAAAACAAGGATACATACATATAACAGGCTTCTTCTAGTTTCCATCTACCAAATCCACTCACGAGATTTTGGCCATCCAGTAAAAGCTATAGTAAAAGACATTTGCCCGAGGTGCAGCACAGTGAAGCCTATCTCAAAACAAGGTGGTTGGAAAGCAAACTTCTTAGCCATACATCTACTCCTGCACCAGTGGAGGCGCAATGGCCCAGTGGTTAGGGTAGCGGACTCGCGGTTTCGATTCCCATACCGGGTGTTATGAGTGTTTATTGAGCGAAAACACCTAAAGCTCCACGAGGCTCCGGCAGGGGATGGTGGCGAACCCTGCTGTACTCTTTCACCACAACTTTCTCTCGCTCTTACTTCCTGTTTCTGTTGTGCCTGTAATTCAAAGGGTCAGCCATGTCACACTGTGTCACGTTGAATATCCCCGAGAACTACGTTAAGGGTACACATGTCTGTGGAGTGCTCAGCCACTTGCACGTTAATCTCACGAGCAGGCTGTTCCGTTGATCGGATCAACTGGAACCCTCGACGTCGTAAGCGACGGAGTGCCAATGCACTCCTGCCCCTAATCACTAAGTGAGTTTTCTTCACTCTTTACATTTACTGTGAATTGTCATTGCCCTCCTCAATACTTGTATGAAACTGGTTGTTCATACATGCAAATAACTACATGTTGTTTAGATTTTATAATAAATTTTGTTCATAGCAGTTAGTGATGTTTCTGCTTTTCTTTCTTAGATGGCTACATGAGAAGTGTGAGTGCCATAAAGAATGCACATTCCATTGGACCTGCTATGCACTTGAAAAGAAACTGCAGGAATAAAAACAATGTAAGAAAAGTTAATGTTAGATTTACTGGTTTATTTATGTGTATCTTTTCAGAGATCAGTGCATTATTTTCCCCTGTTAGCATAGATTGCTTGGAGATTATATATTGTTGTTGAATGAATAAGAAAGGAGTGCTCAATACATGTTGTGGAAGATATGACTTTTTTTTTTTTTTTTTTTTTAAACCTGAAGCTGTGAGTTTGTCTTGCAACTCGAGTTTTATGTTTCTGCAATCTTCAGGTGGTCTTTTTTTCCGTTTCCATCTACCAAATCCAATCACAAGGCTTTGATTAGCCCAGGACTATAGTACGAGACCCTTGCCCTGAGGTGTTATACTGTGTGGCATAACTCAAAACCACATGGTTGGGAACCAAACTTTTCAGCTACATTGCTATGCCTGCATCTGTGTCTCTAATAATAAGTGGCTTGTCTCTAATTTATTTTGGTGTTACTATGGTTTGTCTTCACTATTTAGATGATTTATCATTGAACTACAAAGAAAGTTGTGCATGTTGTCAATGATAGCAGAATAATGTATCTTGTCTAGAACGTCAGCCTACACTATGTAAGAAAATCCAAACTCCTGGTGTACAGTTTGCCTACATAGTATTCCATTTTGTATTCCAGGATAACCGAGAAAAAAGTGTTACTGCTGTCCTCTACCAGACAGACAATCTCTTGGCCTCAGCTGGAGCTATTAATAGGTTAGTTCTTTACTTGTCAAGCTACCATAGCTGTTAATGCTTTACAGATCTCTAGCAGCTGTGGTATCACATTGTGTTGTGTAAGTACCATACCACATGTGCACTGCCACTGCTGCTATACTGTATGTTCAAAACTGCCACCATACATACATGTTCACCACCACTACTATGAAAATGCACATATATACAGATACAAATGCAAATAGCTGCACTCATACCTTCAAGTCATATATATTCAATGATACAAAAACGTATAATGACAGCACATGACTGTGCAGTGACAAATGCTTCCTGTAACAAACACACACACAGATGCACAGCATGACATGAATACAAGGACACATAAAATATTGAATATAGTCACATTAAAATATACAGTCTGTGAGAGACTTTTTCTGACAATTTCTATCTTTTCTCTCTTCAGCACTGTTAAGATTTGGGACTTGCGAAAGTGCAGCAGTCTAAACCAAGACCCTGTACCTGCAAATATGTTTATGTGCAGCAAAAATGCAATGAGAAACTTTGGTAAGTGAACAGTTCTTTATACTTACAACTCTTGTACAAACTCTCGCATATGAATATATTGTTTGGTAAAGCTCTGATTTATTATTATTTAAAAACATATAAGATTGTTTCTATTTTATTAACTTCTTTATCCTTATCTAATCTTTTTTAGGGATCACCAGCCTTGCATTTGATCCCAGTCTTAGTCGTTTGTTTGCAACATGTAAAGATCACTCTGTCTACCTCTACAATTCTGCTACATATGCTCGTGAACCCAGTAAGTTAACCATTTTATAATTCTATCTGGCTGTCATTCACCATTTAGTCTAGTTTTGTTTTCTTACAATCTCTGCTGTATAATGTTGTTGTTTTACCTCAGGTCACCCTGTTTTTGGGTAGGTAGACACAAGCATGGCTGTATGGTTAAGAAGCTCACTTTGCATCTAAATGGTTTTGGATTCTGTCCCAGTACAGGACACCTTGGGCAGGTGTCTTGTATTATAGCCTGGGTCAACCAATTCTTTGTAAGTGAATTTAGTACAGGTGGCACGTAAAAGACACCATTTCGAGCGTGGCCGTTGCCAGTACCGCCTGACTGGCCTTCGTGCTGGTGGCACGTAAAAGCACCCACTACATTCTCGGAGTTGTTGGCATTAGGAAGGGCATCCAGCTGTAGAAACTCTGCCAAATCAAATTGGAGCCTGGTGTAGCCACCTGGTCCACCAGTCCTCAGTCAAATCGTCCAACCCATGCTAGCATGGAAAGCGGACGTTAAACGATGATGATGAAACTCTGTGGAAGCCTGTGAAGTATCTCTTTGTCTTGCAAGTTACTTAGTGACCCTTCCACTGTTGGTGCCACATAAAAAGCATCCAGTCAACAAGTGTTTGGCATTTAAAGGGCATCCAGTTGTAAAAAACCATGCCAAAACTGACCTCACCTGTGTTGGTGTCATGTAAAAAGCACTCACTTCACTCTGTGGGGTGGTTGGTATTAGGAAAGGCATCCAGCCATAAAAACCATGCCAAAACACACTGAAGCCTGGTACAGTCTTCTGCCTAACCAATTCCTGTCAAGCTGTCTAACCCATGCCAGAATGGAAAGCGGACATTAAATGATGATTATATATATAGTTCTTGAAGATTTGAGTACACAATATAATTGCTTCTCAGATGTGCTTTGTACTTTTTTGCTTAGAACAGAGCTTCTGATTTCTTTTAATTGCTAAAAATTAAATTACTGGAAATTTGTTGTCTTCGAGGTTGTTGCCATTGCCGCTGGACTGGCTCCTGTGCAGGTGGCACATAAAAAACACCATTTGAGCGTGGCCGTCGCCAGTACCACCTGACTGGCCCTCGTGCTGGTGGCATGTAAAAGCACCTACTACACTCTCAGAGTGGTTGGCGTTAGGAAGGGCATCCAGCTGTAGAAATTATGCCAGATCAGATTGGAGCCTGGTGTAGCCATCTGGCTCGCCAGTCCTCAGTCAAACCGTCCAACCCATGCTAGCATGGAAAGCAGGCGTTAAATGATGATGATATGGTAAACTCATTGTTCGTACCAACAGCATTGCTCTCATTAGCTCCTTCAACATTCCTCTTCAGATCAGTGTACTTGGATCTTGCTTGTGCTTTAGGCTAAGCTGACCTGAAAGTCAAAGTATCAAAAATAACTGAGGTGCATGGAACAAAAAATAGTGAAGTTGGTGTCAACATAATGTAGTGAACCAAAGCATTAATTGAAATTGCACTTATTGTGAGGAGAAAAATCATTAGACTAACCCTGTTTGTCAGCGTATTTCTAGAAAGAATAAATTCAGTTTTTGTTTTAATTTTCAAAATAATCAGGAATTATTGGAGAGTTACTCTTTTACTTGTTTCAGTCATTTGACTGCGGCCACGCTGGAGCACCGTCTTTAGTTGAGCAAATCGACCCCAGGACTTATTCTTTGGAAGCCTAGTACTTATTCTGTCGGTCACTTTTGCCGAACCGCTAAGTTACGGGGACAAACACACACACACATACATATGTATATACATATATGCAACGGGCTTCTTTCAGTTTCCGTTTACCAAATCCACTCACAAGGCTTTGGTCGGCCCGAGGCTATAGTAGAAGACACTTGCCCAAGGTGCCACGCAGTGAGAATGAACCCGGAACCATGTGGTTGGTAAGCAAGCTACTTACCACACAGCCACTTTCAAATTTTGGTACTAGGCCAGCAATTCCTGTGAAAGGATTAAGTCAATTACATCAACTCCTAAAGGATGAAAAGCAAAGTTGACATCGGCAAAATTGGAATTCTGGACATGAAAATGGGTGAAATACTGCTAAGCATTTTGTCAGGTGTACTAACAATTCTGTCAGCTTGCTACCCTTATAAATTTATACATGTTGAAATCATGTCCTATAAGCTACGAATGTTTATAATTCCTTCAAGCCCCTCTGGTATACACAGTCCACTGTAATCCATGTTTATGATTCTCTCTAGCTCCCCATGTTGTATACATCTAACCTTTATGTTGTAGTTTGCTTGTGATCCATACATATTTCTACCTTCAGTTTTGATTGTATTCTCCACATAATCAATTTATAATGTCTTCAGTAAACTTGGCTAAGTGTTTAGATGTGATCCGTTCTGATATCTTTGGTAATTCCAGTTCAATGTTTTATTTTGTAGTCCGCACATACAGAGGGTACCAAAATACTTCATTTTACATCAAAGCTGCTGTAAGTCCATGTGGCAGGTTCTTTGTTAGTGGATCAAATGATGATAATGCCTATATATGGGAGGTTTGTATTGTTCTTTGTCTTTTGTTGTTCTTTTCTTTACTGTGCAAGCCCTTGGCTATCAGGTGTTGAAGTGTAGATAGAGAAGAGCGGAATAATGATTAGGTATAGTAAACCATAGTTTGGAAAGTATATACTTGTGGAAATATTCACTTTCATATAAGAGTTGAAGGAGAATAAACAATTGCTGATATATTTTTGCAGTTAAAGACAATTAGCATTAAAGAAATGGTTGTTTGCTCTCAACAGGTTATCTTCAACAAATGACTGATGACATTGGATTTATATGAAAAGAAACATTTTCAAGCTCTTTGCTGTTTTGTTTTAGAGTTTCCAAAGTTGAACAGTTCAAAAGGAGCTGATGAGCCAGAGGACTTTGCCAAGCTCCAATGTGTGCTTTGACATAGTTTCTATGGCTGGATACCCTTCCCAATGCCAACCACTTTCCAAAGAATACTAGGTGCTTTTTATGTAGCACTGGCACTAGTACCTCATGAAACAGGACTCCCTTAACTGAGTGAGATGGGTGTAGTATTGAGGGAGGTGGCTTTCTGTCAGGTAATGAGAGGTTAAAGTATGAGATGGGGACAGAAACAGATGTTTTGCAGTAGAGGAGATATATGTCTCCCCAGAGATGGCAATGAAAATATGTAAGGAGAGACCTTCAAGTTACAGGAAAGTGAACATAAATGATATAGAAAATTGGACAGGGTGAGTGGATAGTTAAGTAAGTTTGCAAGAGTGTGAAAGAGTGGCAGATGGATGGAGATAGAGGAGAATGTAGTGAATGGTGAACATGTCCTTCCTCTGTTATGCATCACTTTTTTCACTGGTTTCATGTATTGGGCTGTAGCCATGCAAGACACTGTTATTATTAATATATTAAAAACCTCTTTTTAATGTCTAGGTTGAGGGTTCTGAATATCCATGCCTCACCCTTGCTGGTCATACTGCAGAAGTGACAGCTGTTACTTGGTCCCAACATGATTTTGGCAAGGTAAGTATCTTTGGAAATGTTCTTGTGACTTGTGTACAGCTAGAAAACAAAGTTGTACTTCTTGTGTTTGACTCAAGATGGTGAGTTGTAAAATATTAACTTCAGAATATACTTTAGCCCTTTTGATACCAATATACCTGCGATCACCCTTAGTATCTATAATACAACTTGTTCTAGAGTGATCTAAATTTTACACCTATTAAAATTTCACGTTAATTTGTTTCAAACGCCAGATTAATGATAATAACGAGGTTATTTTACTAAATTCTTTTATTTTCAAAATTAATTGAAACAAACCAGTGTGTTTCAACGGAAATGGGTTAAGGAATGTCTGAATTTTTCAGATCTGTGAACACAAAGGGAAAAACAGAAAACAATAGTATTACTATATTGACCATGAGATTGTAAATTCAAATCTTGCTATAACCATTGTGTTGCTTTTATATGTATGTGGCTATACATATATGAAAATAACTAGGTAAATGTATCTGGTTGTATGTGCATGTATCATGCAGGTGTATCTGTTTTATGTGTGTGTATATATTTTGGTTTGTATGTACATGGTTGTATGCGTTTCCCCTGTTATTACTTCTTTTCCCTCAAGGTTTTATCTCAAATCTGCTGATGTTCCTAAATTTCCTCTTCTTAACTACTATTTCGCCTTTTAGTGCTCTCTTTCTCTCTCTCTCTCTCTCTCTCTCTCTCCTTTTGCCTTTCATTTTCTTATTCTTCAAGGTTTAAAAAAAATTTTTTCTTACTCTCACTACTCCCAGTCTATTTATCCAGCAACACAATTAAACATTGCATTTAACTATGAAGTGAACTTCTACTCAAAGTGCTAAATTTCTTTTCCACTAGACAAAATACATGGCTTATCGCAGCCTGTTCTTCTAGACAAGGAAAATTTCTTGTCCATATACACATGGTAAACCATATCTCGGAGAAGGCCATTCAAATGATTGGCTATAATTCATTATTCAACATGCTGCTGCCACTGGCCACTAGTTCTACCATTACTAATTAAAATGGCTTCTATTGCTCTGAACTATCTATCTTGATACTCTCTCTTCTTGTCATTAACTGTGTCTCAACTTCGAAACACTGCACTAAACTTCTCATGGTATTTCTTACCAGGGTTGAAATCCTCTGGAATCATCATCGTCATTTAACGTCCGCTTTCCATGCTAGCATGGGTTGGATGATTTGACTGAGGACTGGTGGACCAGGAGGCGACACCGGCCTCCAATCTGATTTGGCAGAGTTTCTACAGCTGGATGCCCTTCCTAACGCCAACCACTCCGAGAGTGTAGAATGTTCTTCCCAATATATTTTCCTCCAAATATTCACTTGTAAACAAATGTTTCAACTACTATTGACCACATCATCCTCACAAACATGAGATGACCCACAAAGATCTTGGGCATTACACTTGCTTCTCTGGCTAGCTTATATTGGTACACTTAGTTCTGTTTTAGTTAGTCATTTGCTATTAGATGAATGTAACTTTGTATTTCATTGCTTTATGTCTTATTCTCAGATTGCTACTCTTTCCGATGATAACACAATGAGGATGTGGCGTTTGAATTGCCATTCTCTTCCTGCAGACATTCTGGAAATGAGTGGATCGGCAATGGAGTATATTCATGGTGAGTGTTTAACGTTTTCACTTTATGTTTAAGCATTTGTGTTCTAGAGTTATCATTCAAAATATTTTATTTTACAACACAATTATTTCATCATCATCATTTTAATGGCTGTTTTTCATGCTGGCATGGATTGAATGGTTTGACCAGATCTGGCAAGCCAAAGAGCTGCACCAGGTTCCAGTCTGATTTAGCATGGTTTCTATGGCTGGATGCCCTTCCTAATGCCAACCGCTTTACAATGTGTGCTGGGTGCTTTTAACATGGCACAACATGAACAGATCAGTTCATTTCACAGTGCAGACTATGGATACACAGCAAAGTACATGCTATGGTAGCATCTATTAGTGTTCCCTGAATAAAATCTCTCAACTGTCAATATTTGAAAATTTCACTTTGTTTCTTTTTCAGAAATTTCTCCATCACCACCATCAGTCTCTGGTTGTGAAAGTAGCCAAAGTTTGACTCCATATAGTGACAGTACACCACCTTTTGTTGGTTTAAAAATAAGAACTCCACCAGTTAGTTCACCATCCTTGTCCATTAAAGACTGGCTGAAAAAGTCTGTGAGGGACTGGAATTCGGTGAATTCTCCAGAAAACAGCCAGATTGAAATGTGTAACTTGATAGATGAAGAGCAGGACAGTCCTTCGATAGAAAATTCTTCTCCGTGTGGCAGTCAACTTGAGAAAAGAAAAAATACTGCCAAGCGGAAATTGGAGAGTTCCTATATTGCTTCAACGTGTCAAAGTCCAACTAAACAAAGAAACATTCTCCGCACTCCCAACTGGGAAAATCCTAATCAACAAGAAAATTTTAACAGATCAAATCTCATGTTAAAATCTCCTGAGAAAAATTCCTCATCTAGTAAATGTCTGTTCCCTGCCAGCAAACAAATCAAAGATCAGTTGGTAGATATGGAAAATACTCCAACAAATGCAGAAATTTCCTTTTGTGAAAGAACTCAATCAGAGAAAAATTCCAGTGATTCTAAACCTTTAACCAATTCTCCTGGTTATTCAGTTTTTGATGTTCTCAGATCTCCAGGCCATTCACCATTACATTCTCATTCTAGTAAAAGAACACCAAAATCGGCCAGAAGTAATCGGAAGCCTTTACAAAAAGGATCTCCAGAGGTAAAGATTTACTTTTTTTTTTTACTTGTTTGGTAATATTAATTTCATTATCGTTTTCAGTATCAAATAAATTTAACATATTCATCATCATTATTCATGATGTGGGTGAACAAACATATATATTTAAGAAATAAATAGCACAACAAAAGTAGTATTTTACCAAAAGATAAAATACTCACCACTTAAAAATGAGTGTGTCAAAACACATATACTAAAATATTCATCAAGGGAGAAAAACTTTCATTCATATGGTTTTATGGTGCATAAAGGCACATCACAACTATTGCCAGCAGCAGACAGTCACCACTGCCAGGACTACCGGATCATGTAATTTCAGCTTCTTTTGGTCTTGTCTATAGTAGATACCTAGCTGCTGGAAATAGCAGTAGCTGCTATGCTAGTGATATACATAGAATACAGAGCCCTATCAGGCAATGCTGTGGCTAAAAGCTAGTGAGCTTATTAAAAAATAGTGGCAGGAGCTGTATTAATACCAAAAGGTAAAATATTCACCACTTAAAAGTAGATGTGTTAGAACATAAATATTGCAATATATACTAAGAGATATATGATTTTTGGTAGTGTACAGAATAGTGTATTATTACTAAGGTTAGTTAGAAGAAATGAAGGAATTGTTCCTAAGTTTATGTATATACAGGTGCAAAAAGTCTTCAAATTTTCCAAGGAAATAAGATAAAATAGAATATTTACATTTTTATATTATTGTAAATAGTATACTTCATTTTACATTATTTTAATTTCATTTCATTACATTTTTTTGGAAAATTGAAGATTTTCGGTACCATTATATAAATCAACTAAGGAACAATTCCTTCCCTTCTGATTATACATATGCCCATATAATGTGTTTTTGTTTTTCCCCAGAGTCGCAACCAATCCATATTGACCTTTATCAATCGAAACACATCCCGCAACTGACAGGATTATGGAAGGAAGATAAAAACTGCATTTTATTACTCTCAAAACCAAACTGACTTTTCTTTACCAACCTAATGTGAGGTTTACTAAAGGAATTTCACTACCTGAAATTTGGGTTTGACCTTGTTTCAAAGGTCACTTTAAATCTTTATCATATTTTTTCCATTATTGTTCATCCTGAACCAAGCAATGTTTGTGGCCTCAACCTATTGTTAATTTATGAATAGGGCATATTTTTCAGGTGTACAGTTTTTCTGAAAGTTAACCAGGAGAATTTTTTATTTATTTTATTTTGGCTAACTTTATATATCTTGGTGCAGACTGTTGAACTGTGCATTTGATATTGCCTATAGGTGCATTGTTGTTTGTTGTGTCACAATAAACATTGCACAATATATATGATCTCAATTTGTGCCTACCTAAACATGGATCCATTAATGGCCTTAGGGTTGTCTCTATCAAAATTCTTGTTATATCATCACTCATAACAGAAATCTCAGGATTTATTTACAATTCTTTTTTTTTTAAATGAAATACTCCAACTCAAAATGTGATCTTATATTTTTGTGAAAATGTTGCAGATGGGAGGTACAGAAACAGAATGTTAAGGTACCACATGGTTTCAAGTTTAGTTCCATTGCATGACACTTTTGGGCAAGTGTCTTCCACTATAGCTCTAGGCCAACTGAAACCTTGTGAGCGGATTTGGTAGACAGAAACTGAAAGACACCCATTGTATGTGTGCGAGTTATTGTCTCCTTGCTTTTACATCCTGTGATAATTTGTGAGTGTCCTCATCATCATGCAAGCTGTGTCCTTTGTTTCTAATATTCCAAGACATATCCAGTCATGGGGAAATATTACCTTACTTGGAAACAGGTGAGGGTTGGGAACAGAAAAGGCATTGAACCATTGAAAATCTCTCAGCAAATTCTGTTTCATTCATTTGTGCAGGGAAAGGTGAACATTAAATGATGATGATGGTGGTGGTGTTGATTTTACCATTCATCCACATAAGATTAATAAGATAAATACCAGCTCTATACTTGGTGGCTAAGATGATAGTTGTAACTGGATGCCTTTATAGTATCTGTTTCTAATTTTAAACCCTGTTGGATTCATTCTTTCTTTGTGTGAAACAAAAGCATCCTAAGATGCTTTTAAAAAAATTTTATTGTTCTAATTTAGAAAAAAGATCAACATTCCCTTTTTGATTCCAAATCTCTTACACTTTTCCATCCAAGTTGTAGTAACCAAGAATCTGTCTTTCCAAGTTTTGACCAAATGCCTTTTCTCCTAGTATTTCTTCAATCCATGAGGAGTAAGTTATCATTTTGGATCACATCAAGCTGTGTGCTTGTGTCTTCATTATCTCTATGGTATTTGCTTTTAATTGTGTTGGTCTAGCTCTGGATAGCATTACTCGAATAAAGCTACATGGCAGAGCTAACTGAATGTGGATCAGAAACAGTTAAAGGCCCTCTGTCTTCAACATTGAGATACACATTATCCACTTTACTGGTTTTAGATCGAACTTGTTCAGATGTGGCTTTCTTGTTTTTAACGTGAGGCATGTTATTCTTAGTTTATGGTCTTGAAACATACAGTGTTTCTTGAAGATTTGGCTGTTATATATAAACATGTTCAGGAAATGTAGAAACTTGCTATGTTTATACACCACCATCATTAGCAGCCCATGGGTTGGGCAAAACTTGTCACATCTCTGTATGAAATATAAATTTTGCAATAGTTTTGTGTATCATAGCTCTCTTACATCATGTGTGCCTAACTTGAAAACATGCTCCCTAAGTCAGTAAATTTCTTTGAGATAATCAGAAATGAGTATTCAAAATCATAGAATTTCTAGAAAGAAAAAAAAATCAAAGGTAATCAAATATGCTGTCAGTCCTATTATAACACGTGGATTATAATAGTTGCTGGTTGGGCACCGTACTTTGCTATGCAGCTATAATATACTACCAAGTATGTTAGAGGCTTTTAAGTCAATACTGTATTTTAAAGTTCTCTACTGATTTACTATAGAAGCCAGAGCTATGAAACATCGTAACTTCCAGTGCTGACTCTAGCTTTTATAGAAAATCTGAAGAGGTAACTTTAAATAGTATATTGATATATATGTAGAAATTATGAAGGTGTTTCAAAGCATCATTCAGTTTGTCTCCATTCAAGAGATACCTCAAATGGAAACATAAAATCTCTTCTGTTTCAAATCTAGTGCATAATTTACATTACCAGAGATTCATACTTAAAAGTTTTAAGGCTGAGAAGAAAAAGCTTTTCGGTATTTCTTGGTAACTGTTTCAACTCTGTTCAACCAACAGTAACCAGTGATATGTATTAGATCGAACTTTTAGATATGTTTATAGTTGATTGTCAAATAAATTTACCTTTTTTTTTTTTTTTTTTTTTTTTTTTTTT
>NC_068984.1:129581701-129596344 GCF_001194135.2 Octopus bimaculoides | reverse complement strand
ATGGCCCAGTGGTTAGGGTAGTGGACTCTCGGTCATAGAATCGTGAGTGTTTATTGAGCGAAAACACCTAAAGCTCCACGAGGCTCCGGCAAGGGATGGTGGCGAACCCTGCTGTACTCTTCCACCACAATTTTCTCTCTCTCTTACTTCCTGTTTCTGTTGTGCCTGTAATTCAAAGGGCCAGCCTTGTCGCGCTGAATTTACCTGAGAACTACGTTAAGGGTACACGTGTGTGTGGAGTGCTCAGCCACTTGCACGTTAATTTCACGAGCAGGCCGTTCCGTTGATCGGATCAACTGGAACCCTCGACATCGTAAGCGACGGAGTGCCAATAACAACTAGATGTAACAGATTGGGGTATGTATTACAATCCAAATATACAGAATTGTAAGATTTAACTTTAGGAGGTAAAAACGTCACAGTTGTAACTGCTGTGTCTTGAAACCATTATTGCTAATTACAAGTTAGCAAAAAATATCTAGATAATACATTCCGGTAGTTGTAGGCTCTTCAGGTGTCACAAGACACCTTCAACGTTGTGAAAGCATCTATCATGACAAGGCCATCTGCGAGCTGGCAGAAATGTTAGCACGCCGGGCCAAATGCTGAGCGATATTTCGTCTGTCTTTATGTTCTGAGTTCAAATTCTGCCAAGGTCAACTTTGTCTTTCATCCTTTCGAGGTCGATCTAATCGACTGGCTCCCTCCCCCAAAATTTTGGTCCTTGTGCTTAGAGTAGAAAATATAGGCTATGAATACATAAAAAGTGTATATGTCAATAAAATTTAACGTCCACTCTTCTGTGCTTCTTTAAGAAGGAATTTGTTTCCAAGCAAGGTAATATTTCGTCAGGACCCGGTGTTTTTCACGGAAAACTGGAAACGAACAACATCGTATGACGGTAGCGCCCGTTTACAAATGTTATATCAAAACAAGTGGCTGTGTGGTAAGGAGCTTGCTTCCCAACCACATGGTTTCGGGTTCAGTCCCACTGCATGGCTCATTGGGCAAATGCCTTCTATAATCTCGGGTTGACAAGCCTTGTAGACGGAAGCTGAAAGAAGCCTATCGTATATATATGTGTGTGTGTCTTAGTCCCCCACCGCTGTTTGACAAACGGTGTTGGTGTGTTTACGTCCCCATAACAGCAGTTCGGCGAAACAAACCAATAGAATACTACCAGACTTTAAGAAAACAAGTCCTGGAGTCAATATATTCGACTAAAACCCTTCAAGACTACGCAAGCATGGCCGCACTCAAATGACACAAGTAAAAGATATATGTGTACATACACACTTCTGCATAAAGAAGTGTCGGTCACTGAAAGTGGATGGTACTCGTGGAAGATGGAGGGCCAGGAAGTTGGGCCTCACAGATGAAATGACAGTGGACCAAGATGTCTGGCGACATGAAGTTCTTAATACCCGCCCATATCAGCGAAACTGAGTTCTTGAAGTGCTGTGTATCCCACCCATACTTGTTTGTTGGCACTCCGTCGCTTACGACGTCGAGGGTTCCAGTTGATCCGATCAACGGAGCAGCCTGCTCGTGAAATTAACGTGCAAGTGGCTGAGCACTCCACAGACACGTGTACCCTCAACGTAGTTCTCGGGGATATTCAGTGTGACAAGGCTGACCCCTTGAATTACAGGCACAACAGAAACAGGAAGTAAGAGTGAGAGAAAGTTGTGGTGAAAAAGTACAGCAGGATTCGCCACCATCCCCTGCCGGAGCCTCGTGGAGTTCTAGGTGTTTTTGCTCAATAAACACTCACAACGCCCGGTCTGGGAATCGAAACCGCGAGTCCGCTGCCCTAACCACTGGGCCATTGCGCCACCCATACTTAACAAGAAAACTTCTCGCACACTACCACAACAAACCAAACTACGTCTCTACTTCTCTTCTTTTCCTCACATTTCAACTTCATCTACTTTGATTACCTCCCAATCCTGACCTCTTGGTCCTGTGCCATTGCATCATTGCTCTCCGCTTGCCCCCGACCTGGGTGTTCCACCAACATAACAAAACTTTGCCCTCACTCTACTCCAACAAACCAATCTACATCTCTTTCTCACATTTACGCCTTCATACACTATACCTAGCTCTCACACCCCTGTTCCTCTCTATCCGGTAGCCCCCACCCCAACTCTATATATACTCAGATCTTTCGCCACTTGCGCACACTCTCTTCACAATATCCTGCCACTTATATTATGGCATTTGAACCTCAAGGGTTTGCCCTGGCACTTGCCACCATCTATATCTCTCTCTTCCTTTACTCAACCATCTCATATTCTGATCACCGTTTCTTGTGTGTATGCCCAGCATTTTACCACCATCTCTATCCTGCTGTCTCCCACTCTCTCCTCTTACACGTCCCTCAGGTTGGGCAACCGTATATTTTTTTAGCGATAGCACGCCTGTTTCTTTCTTCATTCCTGATGTTTCTCTCTCTGGCCGGGTAACTTTGTACTTCCTCTACAGCAAGACGCCTGTATCTGTCTCATCTCCTCCTCTCTTAAAAGTTTTTCTTCTGTTATGTCTTGCAAGTACTTGGTAACTCTGTCAGTGCAGCTGCCACTTAAAAGCACCCAGTCGACACCATAATGTGTTTGGTGTTCGGAAGGGCATCCAGCTGTAAAAACCTTGCCAAAACTGACCTCGCTTGTGCCACGTAAAAAGCACTAAGTCCACTCTGTAAGGATTTTGCAGTTTTGGGAATTTGTATGAGAGTTCAAATGACAAAAATAAAGTTAGGAACGACTAATCTATATAGAAATGGCCTCTACATGTGTACGAAGTATCACTTTTATGTCCATTCCTATCAACAAAGTTACAAGCAGGAGACCCAAAAACAGAAAGTGATGATGCCTACCCACATTACTCTGCATTCATTCTTTATTAAAAAAGAAAAAAGAAAAACAGTCATTTAACCCTTTTCATTTCCAAGAGGTCTGTAAGACCGATTCTTAAATCCAGTTTCTAAGACGTTGGGTGAATGAAAAGCAATTCTCCCATACTTTAAAAGACCAAGCTTTCACTGACAACTTTCTCTGATGTCCTGGTACGTATTTTCGATAGTTAAGTGAATTGTTTTCTTTTAGTCGCAGGTGAACTCTGATTGGGAAGACATACGATTAAACGGACTGTTAGCCTTGACCATCGCGTCTCTGCCGAGTTATTAAGCATTACAGTATCCAGTAAATTTATTTCAGTTTTTTTTCCTTCTTTATTTTCCGTAAGGTATGGGTTGTGATTTGATTGCTACCTCTAGCAGGTAAGCAATCACGTATGTCCCTCGTTATCTTGAAAAACTTAAGATACTCATGGAGCTTAGGTTTTCCAAGCAGTCACCTAAGTACTAACATGACTTGGCGTTTTGCTTAACTTCGGTAATCGGACGAGAACTGTAATATTATCGTAAGCAATTGAATTTTGTACAACCTAGTGGCCTACTTAGAGGTTCAACGAATTCTTTGTGATGATTTGAACTCACAAATCATATTTCACACATACTATGTATAAATTCTATTTACACACACACACACATATATATATATATTCATATGTATGTGTGTAATTGGGTATAGATAAATATCGCTGACAGTTGAGACTAGTAGACTGGAATCAGGCGAGTAAAGAAAATTGCCTCAATGCAACGCTATCTCCCAATCTGGTAAGTCTATGAAAAGCTATTACTAACACTTTAGTTTGCAAAAACACGTTGAAGCCAAGAATAAAGGGGTTCGTTTTCTTTAAAAACAAAGTTGTCATAATCTGTCCTTAGGTATTCTGGATATTTTTTATCAAATTAGTTTATCTGTATATGGTTCAGCTTCGTCAGTACAACCAGGATCGAGACTACCAGCAACAGGAATAGTGGTATTTGTAGCTAAGTTGATAAATAAATGCATGGCTACATCTGCTCGACATTGAATATCCTTTATTAAAAGATGGAGCTCATGATTTGGCAGGACATTTGTGTCTACATTTATCCATTCACTAGCCATTTCTGCACCATACAAAATCTAATTGCAATAGAATATAACTCGAGAGTGTGAGGAAGTTTTTAACTGTTGTCAGCACGGAAATGATGAAAATAAATGGAGAAAAAAAGTGGAAGCAAAAGCAGCGGAAGACGAATGATATGGGCCATATATTCTGGAACAAGAAGGATGCTTAATCGCACCTCGCGGAAATGACAGCGATGGTGTTGCTGCGAAGAATGGTCAGCGACACTCGCTGCAGTAGCCATTCCACCTCGCGGAGCTCATTTCTCTGACGGGCGGCCGTTATCCCAATTTTGTGGAAGAATGCAATAATATGGGGTCCTATAACACCTGACGTCTCGACGGCTGCCAGCCAAGCTCCTGTACTTATTGATTTTTCTTTCCTTCGCGATACCGTGGTTTGCGACAAATGCGGCGAGGTTGGAGCTGTATATTTCTCTGGAAGTTTACTGAAAACTTGTGTCCTGAAAGTCCCAAGATTTCTGTCTTAAAGTGAAGTATTAATCTACCGAAACTCGAAATAGATTAAATAATACCGGTTAACTTTATTCTCTTCAGACCCATAAAGAGTTAAATAGTATAAGGTATTCCCATAACACTGTGGAAGTTAATATCGAACAGTTTTCTTTTGAGAATTCCCTTAGGAGTAGATTTAAGTTAGGAAAACCATTGGTGGAGACGTAAAAATGGAACGACTACTTAAGTTTTCATTCAAACCACTTAAATCTGAATCCGTACTCTACAGACATAAAACGTATTTTTCTTTTCTATATTACTATTATGAAATAAGACTTCATATAAAATGTTTCATACCTCAGTTCTAAAATTTCTTTTTAAATTGAAACTGCTAAGAAACAACATTTGATATCAAATGTTTTTTACTAAGAAAAAAATTAATCCAATGATTATATATATATTTTTTTATTCATTAGTTGTGTCTGTGAAACTAGAAGTAGGATGCTTAAAATCTTGGGTGTCTACATCTGCCGCGTGTGTTATGGCGAAGTGGAGTTACTGAGAAAAAATAAATTTCACAATAAAAGGTAGGTATTTGTTAAGAGTAAAATAGACAGTTTCAAGTGTGGTACCTCAATGGGTAATTTAGTCTTGTGAGCGGAATATAAATAACTTTTCTCGAATACAGAGTATAGACTTTTAAACAACAGCCCTCACTTTTGGTATTGTGTGCCTATAATAGAAAGGTTTATTAGCTACTGCCAGTATGCTTCAGCCATTTTTTGACAAGGAAATAATAATTTTATCACCGCGAGAATCGTTTGTTTACGTAGTCAGCACTTACTGTTATTCGGCTGAATGGATGTCAGTCATTGGTTGAAATTACAGAAATACGACAACTTTAACATGAAATAACTTGCGATGTACGTTTTTTTGTTAAGAAGACTAAGAGAAAAAGATGTTTTATATGACACATTCTACCAGTGTCCCAAGTTTCAAAGTGTTTCGTTAAGAAAATACTGGTGCCCCCGTTTTGAACAGGATCCCTAAATTGAAAAGTTAGCGTATGAACAAGTGGATTGCGAAATCATATTTACTCTTAAAAAATTCAACGCAAGTAAAGCACATTTATACTTGAGTAGGAAAATTCAACGCAAGAATAAATCTCAGGCGAGCGAATTCTGCAATCGGTTTTCGATTCCCACTTTAAACCAAAGTACCTTTGTTTCAAACAGCAAAATACGAATATTATGCGATTTCATTCTTTGTCGCAAATTTATGAAATTTTGTAGAAATATGTATTTAATAAGGTAGTCGATTGTTTTGTAATTAATTGCATCTCTTTACGTTCTGAGTTCAAACCCCCGCTGAGGTCAATTTAGCACAAAATGTTGCTAAGCTGAAGAGGTTGATTGTGTGGGCGCGCAAATACATTATTTTAATGTAAAATTATTATTTTCATTTATTACATATAAACATGTACATCTTTTAGAACATTTCATTTTATAAGATTTTTGCTGGCAAATTTTTAAATTGATAATAATTTATTTACATGAAAGAAAATTACCGGAGAACTTTCTAGTTCTTCCAAATCTTGCTGTTAAAATTATTGAAACCATTTGTGGAGATTTTTCTTTTTTTATATCACAGTAACTTGTCACACACCACAAGGTTTAACAGAACCTCCTGAAGTAAGCCAGCACGCTCGCCGCATTACCACGGGCGATGGCGCGGTTAAGGCGTTGGGAAAGTCAAGCCTTCTCACGAGCATTACCTGACACCTCGGTAAAGCGAGCTGCCAACGTTAAGAACTTCGCGGTTTGTGGTTGAGGGTGATACTTTAGCGTGCGGCCTACCTCAGTATCCTGTCTACGTTATGAAATTACTTTTAGCGTGCTGTCTACCTTTTATTACCCTCTTAACCTGAGTTAATTTTAACAATTGTGAATCTAGTGACAGGAGCACATACTCAGGCTATTGAGAGATCATGGGTGGATTCCAAAACAACTACCTTAAAGAGAATGAGAGGTATCTGTAGTGAGCTTTTCAAGTCACACTTTGATAATTTATTATTGGTTTTGATCTCCTCCGTACCAAGTAGTCCGTTCCGACTCCATTGTTGTTCAACCAACAATTGTTCTAAACCTTTTTTTGTGTCGTAGATGCAGACCATGTATAGAGCCATGATACATTTGAGAGAATAGATTATAATTTCTGAGACATTAATACCTCTTCTAATTTTATCGAGGAGTTGAACTCGGAACCACAAGTCAATAAAAGAATTCAATTTTATAGCGCTCTCGCTATCTACTTGCAGTGAAACGAATGTGAATGCTTCCGAAACTCCAAATGGCTTTTGGAGCTTGATGGTGAGAAGCAAGTGATAAATCTCACTCTGGTTAGGATACTGGATTATCGCAGATACTCCCTCCTTCCCTTCCCAACTACATACTCCAAGCTGATCTGGTATATTTTCACCTTGAGCAGTTAGGTGTAAGATAATATCGATCTAAAATTTTGGCGCAAAGCCGGCAATTTTGGTGGAGGGGCTAAGTCGATTACCTCGATTCAAGGGTTGAAAGGCAAAGTCGACCTTGACGGAATTTGAATTCATAACGTAAAGACGGACGAAATGCCATTAAGCATTTTTCCCGGCGAGCTAACGATTCTGGCAGCTCGCTGCCTCATAGGACAAATAGCATTGATGTTCTGTCCATAAGCAACAATTTTAGACCCAAGAGCAGTGAATTTCATATACCATCCACTTGATCTCGCTTCAACATTATTATATGGTTGTTTGATCATTCCTACCAAAGGCACTGTACTGTGTACTTTTGGTAGACATTCTTTCAATATTTTTTCCGGCACTATGCGGCGAGCTAACAGAATCATCAACTCTGTGAATAAAATGCATAGCGGCATTTCGTCCGTCTTTACGTTCTGAGATCAAATTCCATCGATGTTGACTTTGCTTTTCATCCTTTCGAGGTCGATAACGCAAATATCAGTTGAGCACTGGGGACTATATAATCGACTTACCTCCTCATCCAAAATTTCAGGCTTTGTCCTATCGTAGAAAGAAATCTATTATCCGGCACTGTTAACGTTAGCCATTCACTAGGCCGCAGTAAGTCTACCTCGTAATTTGCGTATCTTACAAGCTTTGGTAAATCTGTCTCTTTTCACGTGTCTACTTTTATGCTATTACCGATCGTAGTAAGTTTGTCCATTCACATTTCTACTTTGATAATTTAAAAATTATTTATGAACTAACTGACTCATAGAAATGTTTTCTTCCTTGAAATAACAGATCAAAGAACAGTCCAGTCAGTGACAAAAATGTAAGTGTTCAGGTTACCAATGATGAACACTGTCCCTCGACTTATAAAATGCAATCGACCAACACAATGTCACCTACGAGGCCGAATAAGACTGACCAATGCAGATCACCAATTACACGACCAAATACTGTTCTCAATCCCATCATCTACACAAGTGACCAACACTCGCTCCCCACCAAGTCGACCAATACGAATGACCAACACTCTTACCGCACCACATTACCAAAAACGATTGACCAAAACTCGCTCCCCACTGCGTCAACAAATACACCTGACATCAACAAATACGAATCGCTCTTCTGTGTATCTGACATTAATAAAATTGCCTCATATCGTGAATTCGGAATAAACGAAATATAGTACTTAATAAAAACGGACGAAAAGTAAAGCTTAATAAAGCAAAATTTTAACCATTTTTTTTTTCTCTAAGTAAATACAAGCCATCATAAAAACCATGAATGCATATATATATTGTCATACACATGTTTCTTAATAATTTGTCATATGAATGAAATGGGTGTCTTTATTAAGCCATGGCTACTTAACATTTGGAGTCTTTTAATTTCAATTAGTCGGAAGAAGATAGACGAGTTCAATTGGGTTTTCGTGTCTTACTTCGATGAATTTCTTTCTGCTTACTTAAAAGTACTGCATTAATTTAGTAAACAAGTATATTACAATTTCATTTGACTGAGTAGTTTGCCAAATGTGTTGTTTTGGCTTCACCGTGGAATCGCAGAACTCCCCAATAAAGCCAGGGTATATTCTTTACTCCAATACTAAACGGCTTCTTGAAATATCTGATCCCTAGCACGGTTACGCGCCTTATACAAATATTCTGCTCTATCCTATTCAATTTCTATTTTCTCTCTAACCCTGAAATCTATTCTGGGTATTCTTGTATAAACTTTTTAACCATGTATTATTTTTCTCTTTTAACATGTTTATTTATCTCATGCTTATCACTATCGTTCACATTTTGTTCCTTTTCTTTTCTTGTTTAGCAATTCTTATTCTTTCTCTTAGCTTTAACGCCCTCGTTTATCATGCGACACCTAATTGCATTTTTTTCATTAATTTCATTCCTTACTGATTTCTCTCTATATACCTAATTTTTGTTTCTTCTCTTCCCTCTCTCCAAAATATTTCCCTGTGTCTTCCCTAACCTCATTCAATTCAATTCCTGCTGCCTCGCTCTGTTAACATTAGCTATCATGACACACTAAACTTCGCGAAATTCACCCTCCCCCACACGAGAGTTCCGGACCCCAGTAATGAATTCATTTGCATACAACCAATCAGAGCTCACCTTGACCATGTCAAGTTAAGAAAAACACTCTACAAAGTAAACTCAAGACGAAGAACGATGTAAGTCGACCGATCCCCAAGTTATGCCTGATTTCTTTTTATACTTATGATCGGATTTTGTTAGGCCCCATATAGTAAAGATGTGGATGGGGAAAGATGTGGGTAGAGGGTGATGTGTTAGCATGAGTGTATTATATGCGTGTGTGCGCAGTGACTAAACGAATCAACAGCTTTTCTTACTAGTTGAATAGCATCCTTTCGCCATACACATTTTATGAACTTAAAATCAGAGCAAAATTGAAGGGGGCTGATTTGGTAAATGAAACAAACGAAATCCAATCGGATCGTGTAAATTTTCCGAAAGTCCTCCCCTTCAACCCACCCCGTTCGTTTGCGCAAATTTTTGTTTTCATATTCGTTTTCTACCTTTTTTTTTTTTTTACGCCTATTAGACTAGTATTTTTTTCGTTTTGGTGACCGGGTGCTAAACTAGATCCTGAAAGTTATGAGTGGGGGGAAAAAACGGATCGTGTGAATTTTCCGACGGTCCTCTCCCCACCCATTCGGAACGCATTTTCCCCACAAATTTCTTCATCATCGTAATCTGTGCCATTTGAACGGTATCTCTATAGAATTTCACTTATATCCATTTTCCTGAAAGTTATAAGGGAAAAATCGGATCTTGTGTATTCTCCGAAAGTCCTCTCCCCACCCATCTGCCCCTTTCGTTTGCGCAAAGTTTTGTTTTCATATTCGTTTTCTACGCATCTTTTTACACCTATCAGGCTGGGGTATTTTGTTTTCGTGACTGGGTATTAAACTGTATATTAACCAAATTTTATAGGTATTAGTTCGAATTATAGTCCCAACCAAATGTAGATTTCCCTTTTGACGAGACATTCATTAAAAAAAAGAAGAAAAAAGGCTGTAAATTAGAGAGATTTTGAAGAAATATGATTTCAAATTAAATGCAACTACTGATATAAAAAAAAAAAATTAAGACACAAGTGGTTTTATAAATATAAGTGATCAGTGTGGAAATGAAGCGTAAAATGTAAGCTATTAGAAAAAGAGATGTAATTGCTGTCTATCACAAAATGATTCTCGACAAAACTTGTGGTGGTGGTGGTTGCGGTAGTAAAAGTGTCACAGTCGCACGGAGACAGTGTTCTTATTACAATGGAAAAGCAAGCAGACTTCAGCTTTGTTTGTTACTATGGAAACAGACACTAATGTGAGAGTTACTGGCATGTGTGCAACGGTGGTTTTCGATTGGATAAAATTAGCCAAAGTCAAACTTTAAAAACTATTAACATGATTTTTTTTTATTTATAGCGAAGGTGAATTTCATTTTCATAATTATTTACTTACAAAGCTAAAATTGGCATACCAAATTTGAAAACAATGGGAACAAAATTGATAAAATACGGAATTTGTGACAGCAACCAAAAAGACATTCTATATTTTGCAAGCTAGTTACTATTTGCACACGATAACGCTTCCCGAATTACTCATGTAGGGGAGATCACTCCACTTACTTTTATTTGGGAATAATTTCCCGTTAATTGCTCCTTATCACTTGTTTCGGTTACTGCATTGCGGCCATGATGAGGGCTCGCCTTCCAAGGGTTTTAGTCGAACAAATTTACTTCAGTACTTATTCTTTCTATTTTTACCGAACCGCTAAGTTACAGAAATGTAAACAAACACCATTTGTCAAGTGGTGAGTGGGGACAAACAAACGTGTGTGTGTGTGTGTTGTAGATGTACGGCCTTCTTTCTGTTACCGTCTACCAAATCCACTCATAAGGCTTTGGTCTGCTCGAAGTTATAGTAGAAGACACTTACCCAAGGTGCGTCATTCAATGGGACTGAACCTCAAGCCATGTTATTCTGAAGCAAACTTCTTACCACAGCCACACCTCTCGTCCGTCTTTACGTCCTGGTTTCAAATTCTGCAGAGCTCGACTTTCCCTTTCATCCTTTCGGGGTCGATAAAATATGTACAGTTGAGTACTGAGGTCAATGCAATCGACTTACCTCTTCCCACGAAGTTGCTAGCCTTGTGCCAAAATTTGAAACCAATACTTATTTTTCATCAATTCTACATTTAAAAAAAAATCACTGAGAGCCCATTACCTTTTGAAGGGACTTTAGGAGTGTTTTCTAAAACATACTATGAAAATTTTAAAGTTGTCTCCTGTTATGCGGAACTCTTAAAATATGTATATTAATAGAATATATGCGCGGCAGGTAATTGTGTCAATTCTCATATATATAGTAAATCTAAAAAAACGAAGAACACAACAAAATAACAACGCAAGGATGTGGTACATGTAAAGTATTAGCAGACGCTCAGGGAAGGAAAGAAAGGTGCTTTTACATTTCGAGCAAAGCTCTTTGTCAGAGACAGAAGAAAGTCTAATAAAAAAGGGAGACGGGGGAAAAAAGAAAAAAAAAAAAATCGCCAGTGATTCAACTTTATTCATATATTCTATTATGGTATAATGAATAATTTTCCTTTACAATTCATTATTGGCAACATTACAACTGTCCAGTGATGTTATTACTGATCTCTGAGGAATACATTTATCAGTTATTTATCTCTATCATATAATATCAATTGTATCTTTTCTGTCCCAGGAAAATATGGAATATATATTATGCTTTTATTCAAAATATCACAATCTTATCTCAGCACTGTAGAGGTAATTGTGATGATAAAATATATAGTCACAGCAGCTTCCTATAACACTGCTATGTCTTCTGTCCAGTTTAAATACATTTGTGGTGATACAAGTTATTTTTTAAATAAAACGAAGCTTAACAAAGAGCATGTGTCCAAATAAGCCACATGTATCTCATGCAAGAGGGCATCTGGCTGTAAAACACTACCTCAAAAAGAGAACCATGGTGAGAATATAGTTTGTCATGGTTTCATTGATTACTGTTCAGTCCACAAGTCTAGTTCATGATTTAGCAATGTAAATGGTCATACAATGTTGGTTGTTATTGTGAGTAGTAATCAATTCTGACAAACAAAAAGTCACATTTTTGTACAGAAAGATATATGTGAAGTTGAGTTGCGTTTTTGTGCAAATGGATTTTCCTATAAAAATATAAATCTGGTTAATTAATTCACCACATCCAGAGAATCTTTTATCGCAGACACATCAGAATGAAATGATTTCTCCCCTGCATGAATGCATATGTGTTTAGTTAAGTGAGTCCTTTGAGAGAATGATTTACTACAGACATCACAGTCACATGGTTTCTACCTTGACTGAATATGATTGTGTGTAGATAAGTCTCAACTTCAAGAGAAAGATTTACCACAGGTATCAGAGAGAAATGGTTTCTCCCCTGTTCGCATACATACATGTTTAATTAAGCCACAATTATCAGCAAATGACTTACCACAGATATCACAGCAAAATGTTTTCTCTCCTGTATGTATACGCATATGTTGAGTAAAGTTACTATTTTGAGAGAATGATTTACCACAGATATCACAGTGATATGGTTTCTCCCCTGTATGAATACGTTTGTGGTTCGTTAAGACACTATTTTGAGAGAATGATTTACTACAAATATCACACTGATATGGCTTCTCTCCAGTATGCATACGCTTGTGCTTAGTTAAGCCACTATTTTCAGAGAATAATTTACCACAGATATCACAGCGAAATGGTTTCTCTCCTGTATGAATACGTTTATGTCTACTTAATCCATTACTTTCTATGAATGACTTTTTACAAATATCACAATGAAATAGTTTCTCTCCTGCATGTATACGCACATGCTTAGTTAAGCCACTATTTCGCAAGAATGATTTATCACACATATGACATTGATACAGTTTCTCTCCTGTATGCATATGTTCGTGTTGAGTTAAGCCACTATTTTCAGAGAATGATTTACCACAGATATCACAGTGAAATGGTTTCTCTCCTGTATGCCTATGCACATGTTTAGTTAAGTCACTATTTCGAAAGAATGATTTACCACAGATACGACAGTGATATGGCTTCTCTCCTGTATGAAAACGTACATGTTTAGTTAAGTCACTACTTGCAGAGAACGATTTACCACAAGTGTTACACTGATATGGTTTCTCTCCTGTATGCATACGTACATGTTTAGTCAAGTCACTATTTCGAAAGAATGGTTTACCACAGATACGACAGTGATATGGCTTCTCCCCTGTATGTATACGTTTGTGATGAGTTAAAACAGTTTTCTGAGAGAATGATTTACCACAGACATCACACTGATATGGTTTCTCTCCTGTATGAATGCGTTTGTGAGTAGTTAACACACTTCTTCGAGAGAATGATTTACCACAAATATCACAGTGAAATGGTTTCTCCCCTGTGTGCATACGTATGTGTTCAGTTAAGTCACTATTTGTAGAGAATGATTTACCGCAGATATCACACCGATATGGTTTTTCTCCTGTATGAATAAGTTTGTGTCTAGTTACACCACTACTTTTAGAGAATGATTTACCACAGATATCACAATGATATGGTTTTTCTCCAGTATGAATATGTTTGTGAGTAGTTAAACCAGAATTTTGAGAGAACGATTTACCACAGATATTGCAATGAAATGGTTTCTCTCCTGTATGAATACGTTTATGTCTACTTAATTTAGCGCATTCAGAGAATGATTTACCACAGATATCACAGTGATGTGGCTTCTCTCCTGTATGAATATGTTTGTGAATAGTTAAGGAACTACTTACAGAAAATGATCTACCACAAATATCGCAGTGAAATGGTTTCTCACCTGTGTGAATACGTACGTGTTTAATTAAGTCATTTTTTCGTAAAAATGATTTACCACAGATTTCACAATAAAATGGTTTCTCTTGTAAATTTTTTGACATTCTTCAAAGAATATAGAAACCCTGTCTACTGTTATCAACTGTAATCTTGATTGATATCTAGAGGCTATCAACACCTTTAAAAATTCATTGTAGTTTAACTAAAAGGCAAAAGCACCAATCTATGAGGTTGAGAAATGTTGCTATTAATCCTCAGTTCAGAGCAAATAATTCACAGTAATTCCACCATAGATTAATAGCATGTCTTGTATAACATTTTTCTTTAGACTTTAAAGGTTACAAATATTGAAGATGTATCCAATGTAAAAATAAATTCTGTTGTGTCAATGTTGTCTGTTAATCTGAAATAATAAAGAAACAATATAAGAAACAGAGGAGAGATCAATATGGAAATTTTCCTACATACAGATTAACAAATTACACAACATAGATAGATAGATAGATAAATTGTGATAATGGAACAAGAAGTTTAAAGAAAAAGAAACAGTAAGGTTTCTAAATAATGCAAGATCTTCATATGGACACATGCTTATACACTGTAGGATATCTTTCAATTTATATGATAAACTTTATAAATCTTAAAGTTCAATATTCCCATGATGTAAGTTACAGATATTGACATGAGTTATTCAAATAATTCTCACCAGACAGTGGGATGCATGGTTGCTCTTAAATACAA
>NC_068984.1:129576762-129581689 GCF_001194135.2 Octopus bimaculoides | reverse complement strand
TGATGAATAATGTACCCCCTCCCACCAGCATAGACTAGTTATTAGTGACTTTAGACTCGAGGCCAGAAGGATGCTAAGAAGCAGACCAATCCAGAAAAGAAGGATTTGGAAGCTTAAGAACCCTTCACATGGTCAGAGATTTAGGGACATCCTCATTGAGAAATTTGACGAGAAGGAGGAGGAGCTACAGAGAGGGTAACTGGAAATTCCTAAGTGACTTCTTACTGAGCACCACGGACCAAATCTGCAGTTGGTGCAAAGTTCCTTCCAGACATAGAGTAACGTGGGGGTGGAATAATACAGTAAATAAGGCCATTAAAGCAAAGAGACAGCTCTGGAAGAGTGGGGGTAACAGGGAACTGTACCAGATAGCCAGAAGAGAGGCTGAGAGATAGGTATATATAGCCAAAGGAGAAGCAAAAAAGAAGTTTGCCAATTTTGAGGACCAAAGAACTGAAGTATTTCGGATTGCAAAACAGTGTGTGAGAGAAAATTGTGATGCTACCTGAAAGAAATGTGTCCACATGGATGATGGTGCATTTGCTTTTAATGATTCTGCAAAGAAAGAGGCTTGAAAATGCTATTATGAAAGGCTGCTGAATGTGGAAAATGAATGGGAGGAGGAGAGCCTGCCAAATGTTGACCCAGTCGAGGTACCAGCTACCTGACTTGATAGCACCATGGTAGATAAAGCAATTAAGGATATGAAGTCAGGAAAAGCTCCCAGCCCATCAGGAATTGTTGCTGAGATGCTTAAAATATCTGGTGGTGTGGGTTATGGTCTAGAAAAAAAATAGCCTGGGCAAAGTTCAGATAGCTCCTACCTCTGCTGATGACAAAGGGCCTCTTGTGTGCGTACTGCCAAGCTAAACGCCAGTGAAACATGAGCCATGACTGTTGAGGACATATGTAGGCTTGAAAGAAATGAAGCTAGTATGAGCCACTGGAGAAAATGGAGAAAGATGGATATATGAAAAATGTATGTATGGAAAAAATGGATGTATGGGTTCTTTTGCGCAATTTTTTGTTTTCAGATTCGTTTCCTACACATTTTTCACACGTAATACACTTCTTTCTTTCTTTTTTTTTTTTTGTGGCCGGGTGTTAAACTAGATATTAACCGAGTTTTCTATTTCTTTGAAAGTAATAAATGTCTCTCATGAAAAAGTCTCAAAAATTCTGCAATGCGTCTTCTATGTTAACATCAACTTACAATTTAACAGTGGACAGCCCTAGTTTTAGTGAAATTCTGCCATCAACATCGGTAATTCAATTACAAATCAAAAACCTTATTCTAGACCTTTCCCTACAATGTACGATAATATAAAACCAATGCAAAAATAGTTTGTACTACTGAAGGTGTAATTAATAAAAGACTGGTAATCATTTCCAAGAGTTTCAACCTGACAATTTATGAAAATTTATGTAGTTGAATATTTTTATGTAGAGACTATGAATCACCCAAACCCATGTTTCTCATCACATACAGTTCTTTTCGTTCCATATCCAGACACCAGCGAATTTTATTACAAAAGATAAAATAATTATTAAAAATAAACTTAATGCACGAATAAATATTATTAGATTCGTTAGAGTACATTTTTTGGTTTAAAATGTGTGTAATCAGTCATTTCAGAGCATAATGTAATTGTGAAGAGAGTTGTGTAATTAGCAACATGAAAAGGGTTTTCAATTAACAGATCTGTAATTTATTTTATATTACAGGCAACAAGGGTGCGTTTTCTTTTTCTTTTCTCTTTCCTTCTTCAAAAATAACAGAGCAACGTTCCAATGTGGAAGTATTATTCTGTAGGTAAAAATCTTCAAGGCGATAACGACGAGTCAATATTTTTGTTTCGGTGTGTTTCTATGTGTATTGAATGACTGTATGGTTGAAGGGTTCACGAAATAATTCTGTATTTACACACATTAGTATATATATATTCAAGTAAATCATTGTCAACTTACCGTTTCTAATTTGTCAACAGTGAATCAGTTTGACGATCAAACTCCAAAAGAAATTAATCGTGTTGTTAAATTGGGATTTTCAAAGGTTTTATTCACTTTTATTCTACGTTAACGTCATGATTGCTTCTTCACTCTTTAGACATCAATTCGTATCTGTCTCTATTTCCCACTTATTATTTAGTTGCAAGACTGGTTAGTGTAGTCGAATTCGTTTGTATGTTGTTCTAGATTAATAACAACAACCAACTTTCTTTTTGTCGCGATCATTTATTATTGGGTTGGTGCATAATTATTGCGGCTTTTTTTCAACAAATTTTATTCAACAAAAACAATAACAATATTTAACTAGAAAAGCACTCGGAGAGCGCAGACCTCCGCCAAACCAACAGGAGCAGCACGACGACCACCACCACCATATCACAACCACCACCACAACAACCAACATCATCAGCAGCATTGTCATTGCTTCCACTGCAACCACAAACACTACCGTCAACGTTATCATGACGGTTACCTTGACAGTCACTTTCACCACCACAACCAGTATAACCACTACAATACCACCATCACACAACTAACACTATCATCAACACCACTATTACCACCATCACCTCAGCATCACACTGCTCCTGTCGCGATTATAACCACCGATACTATTTTATCCTCTTCCCATACTTATTTCGACCATCATCATCATCATCAACACTGTCTCTGCTTTCACCACAATCACTGTCAAAACTACAATCACCACAATTAGTTTCTTTACACAGTTGAAAACCCATTATTCGATACTCATAGGACAGAGATTGTTGCAGATTTTTGATTTTTCTAATTTCGGAGTGCTTTATTAAAATTGCATCTACAAAATGGAACAAAATATATCATACCAAATCAGACTGGAGTCTGATTTGGTTGGTATGGTATATTATTAGTGGTGTGCGCGCGCGTATGTGTGATTTCCGCTTTTTGATGTTGAATTGATGTTTTTCTTCCTGTTTTCTTTCATTGTTTCTCTGTTTCCATTTTTATTTTAATGAAATCTGTGCGCTATCCGGAACTTCCATTAACAGATAATAATTGATTGGACACCCTTAATCCGCATTCGTTCGTGTTATTTTCATTTCGAATCTCAACAATAAAGGGTACATAGTTTGAAAAAAAAATCAAAACATAGATATATTTAATAAATATTGAAACAAGGGGTAGCTGTAATATTGTAATATACACGCTGATATATCTGTGATGGAAAGTGCATTTAAGGACACCAGGTCGTGTTCATTGGCGCAATGTGACAAGATACGAATTGATGTCTACAGTCAGGAAGCTACCCGAACGTTTATGTCGTAGAAATAAAGTGGAGGAAACATTTGAAAATCCCAGTCTAACAACGAGAGAATTTCTTTAGGAGTTTCGTCAACACAGCGATTCACTGTTGACATGTTAGAAGCGGTAAGTTGACAAAGATTTACTTGAATAAATCCGTAATAATGTATGTAAATAGCAGGATTAATACGTGAACCTTACAATCATGCAGTATTTCTGTGGAAGTTTCGTCTTCTTGGTGACCTTTTCTTTGAAGTGAGGGTAATACTTCAAAACTTAAATGTTGATTTGCTATTTTTTGAAAAAAAAAAAGAAGAAATACCTGACTGTTACAGGTGATATAAAGTAATTACAGATCTGCTAATTGAAAACCTTTTCATGTTATGTTACTAGTCACACAGATATTAATTCTCTTCACCACTACATTAGAGACGCATTTTAAGCAATAACAAACCTTCAAGTTTATTCTAGCGATCATATTTACTCGTATCTTCTACGTCTTTCGGTCGTTAGTCTGCTGCCATACTGGGGGGTACCGTCTTGAATAATCTTTTGACGAATGAATCGACCCTAATACTTTTTTCTTCTTCAAGTCTGGTACTTCTGGACGAAAGTAAAGAATATGTACACCCAATTTTAAGGTTAGGGTTTTTTTTGTCACGCTGAAAACTGGTGGTGTACATATTCTTTACCTCCGCCCTTCTTCTGTCGGTCCTTTCGCCGAACCGTTAAGTTACGGGTACGTAAACACACCAACACTGATTGTCGAGCGGCGGTGGGAGACACACACATATGTGACGGGCTTCTTTCAGTTTCCGTCTAACAATTCTACTCACAAGGCTTTGGTCTGCCCAAAGACTATAGCAGAAGACACTTGACCCTTACAGTGAGACTAAACCCGGAATTATGTGTGGTTGGGATGCAAAATTCTTATCACAGCCAATGTCTGCGCCTATATGCAGTTTTTTTTTTTTTTTTTTTGGTAGTCGTGACGTTTTTCAGTCTTCAAATATCGTTAATTGTACACGATGGAGATCTTGCTAAATTTCTTCTAACCAGTTGAAAATGTATTTCTGATGTATTTTACTTGCTGATGAGAAAACTGCATTATTTTTCTTGGAGATTAATAGTCCAAAAGTTATAAACATCTACGTCATTTTCGCCAGTCGAAGCCTTGATTGCCGGACATAGCGGAAGTTGTGAATGTTTGTCCCCATGGGAACAGCAGAAACCTTTACGTGATCTCTCGTCCAAAAAAGTATACATTAAAAAAGATGGCACAGAGTACCACAGCACCGTTTATGGATCATTTCACTTTCATCGGCAGATCGAGAAATTAATTTTTTGTAACTAAACACTTTGAAACTTCGGATACTGGTAGAATCTGTCATATAGAACATCTTTTACTCTTAGCGTTGTTGAGAAAAGTTTGCCCAAGTGGTTTCCACTTGTTGAGTGATTATCAATAACATTGAAATACAGTCAGTCTCCACGGATGTAACCTTTTTTGGTGGACATTGGAATTAGACACTGAGGGAAAATGGCTATAACTTTTTTATTTTTTTATTTTGGCGATTTTCGTTTTCGATAATGTGTTCTATATGTCACGGTCATGCGATTCCCCCTAAAAAAGAAA
>NC_068984.1:129576165-129576739 GCF_001194135.2 Octopus bimaculoides | reverse complement strand
TTTTTTTTTTTTTTGTGGCGATTTTCATTTTTGACATTGTGTTCTACATGTCCAGGTCGTATGAATAGCCTTCTCGCAACTTAGATGTGAAAATGAGCGGCTTACATTTATATTGAAACAGAAAAAGGATCACATGTGGCGTCCCCACCACGAAACTTGATATGCTAGAAATAACAGCTAAACGCGGACATATCCAAATCTTGCATTTACTCAGAAAGTTGAACTGCGAGTTTCACGCTTTTTACCAGAGAACATATATTCGAAAACGAACAATACAAAATAATAAAAAAAATAGAAAGAAAGCCTGTAAAATTCGAAAGCAATTCCGATTCTGAAAAAAAATTGTTTGAAAAATTTCAATTCCCCACCCCCCACCAAGGAGGCTATTTACATGCTAGAAATAACAGCCAAATCTGGTTAGGGTTAGGGTTAAGGTTAGGTTTACCCTAACCCTAACTCAAAACCTAACCCTAACCCCGTTTGCCAAAGCGCATTTTTTCCTTCATATTTATTTCATATAAGGTGCACTTCAACTACTACACTATTTTTTTTCGCTTTTTCCACCGGGTGTGGA
>NC_068984.1:129558305-129576003 GCF_001194135.2 Octopus bimaculoides | reverse complement strand
TTAAGCACGCAATTACTTTTTTTATTTTCGGGAGATTTTCAGAAAATTTTAAATGATGATGATGATTGTCTGGTGAAAGAAAGATATGGCTGCTATTTCTAGCAGGTTGAGAGATTAAGTAAAGGTTTTTGTGCACTGTTCCTATGAGGATGGTTATGACATACAGTATGTCTGGCAATCAAGGCTTTGATTGACTGAAATGACATTTTAAATGCTTGTAACTACTTTAATATATATATATATATATAATTCAATAATAGGATAAAGTCTTTGTAAGAATTTATCAAGTAGTTAGCATGAAAAAACAAAACCTCATAAGGGAAAAATCCATCATTTATTCCCTATAAATATATCTATTTATATAAGGGCATTACTATACATGAATGCCTCATGCTAAGAGGGACTCATATATAGTAATGCTCTTATATAAATAAATAAATATGTATATATGTATGTATGTGTGTGTGTGTGTCAACATTCCATGGCTTTGTTTGGAGTGAAACAGTGTTACATTGACATTACAACTAGTTGTATTATGTTATATAATTTGTCTATCAATATCGAAATGTAGTAAAATTTCCATGTTTATCTATCCTCTATTTCTTACACTGTTTCTTTATTATTTCAGATTAACAGACAACATTGGCATACAGGATTTATTTTAAATTGGATACACCTTCAATATCTAATCTTTTAAAGTCTAAGGGAAAATTTTATGTATGACAGATATAACCCTATTAATTGATGGTGGAATTACTGTGAAATATTTGCTTTAATAGCAACGTTTCTCTACCTCACTGTCTGATGCTTTTCCCTTTTAATGAAACTTGATTAAATTTTTGAAGGTGTTTACAACACCTCTTAGATGTCAGTGAAGATTACAGTTGATAACAATAGACTGAGTTTTTATATTCTTTGAAGAGCTGTTCAAAATGTCAGAAACTACACCATATCTCTGTGAAATCTGTGGTAAAATTTTCCCTGAAATGATTCAATTACATAAACACATATGTATTCATACAGGGGAGAAATTTCACTGTGGTATCTGTGGTAAATCATTCTCTGCCAATAGTGACTTAAATAAACACCTACGTATCCATACAGGAGAGAAACCATTTCACTGTGATGTCTGTGGTAAATCATTTTCTTTAAATAGTTCCTTAACTAGACACAAACGTCTTCATACCGGAGAAAAACCATATCATTGTGATATCTGTGATGAATCATTCTCTGAGAGTGCTAAACTGAGTAGACATAAACGTATTCATACAGGAGAGAAATTTCACTGTGATATCTGTAGTAAATCATTTTCTGAGAGCACTAAACTAAATAGACATAAACGTATTCATACAGGCGAGAAGCCATATCACTGTAATTTCTGTGGTAAATCATTCTCTTATAACAATGTTTTGACTAACCATAAACGTATTCATACGTTGGAGAGACCATATCACTGCCATTTTTGTGATAAATCATTCTTGCGAAATAGTGACTTCACTAAACATATACGTATGCATACAGGCGAGAAACCATTTCAGTGTGATACCTGTGGCAAATCATTCTCTGCAAGTAGTGACTTAACTAAACACAGACGTATGCATACAGGAGAGAAACCGTTTCACTGTGATGTCTGTGGTACATCATTCTCCAGAAGTAGTAGCTTATCTATACATGTACGTATGCATACAGGAGAGAGGCCATTTCACTGTGATATCTGTGGTAAATCATTCACTCGTAATAGTATTTTAACTAACCACAAACGTATTCATACTGAGGTAAATCAGTCTCTAAAATTAGTGATTTAAGTGACCACAATCATATTCATACAGTTGAGAAACAATATCTGTGCAATATATATTATAAATCTTTTGCTCAACAAAGCAACTTAACTTCACATATATCTCTCCTTACAAAAGTGTGACTGTATTTTTGTTAGAATTGATTACCACTCACAACAACCGATAACATTTCAAGGTCATTTTCATTGCTAAACTATGGATTAGCCTTATGGACTTAACAGCAATCAGTGAACTTGTGACAAACTATATACTCATCATGGTTTCCCTTTTGAGGTAGTGTTTTACGGCCAGATGCCATTCTTTATGTGAACTCTATTAATAACCTCTTACATGAAATACACATACTTTATTTGGACACATGCTCTGTGTTAAAATTTATTTTTAAAATAACTTGTATAACTATAACTGTATTTGAAATGGACAGAAGATACAGAAGTATAATAACAAGCTGCTGTGACTATATTTTATTATCACCGTAGTGCTGAAATAACATATTGTGATATTTTAAATAAAAGCATAATCATATATATTCTCAGAGATCAGTAATATTGTTCAATTGTTATGTTATCAATAAATAAAATGTAAAAGAGACTTGTTCATCACAGCATAATAGAATATATGTATAAATTTGTGTGTGTGTGTCTGTCTCTCTCTCTATACATACATATATGCAGCATTTGTAAAAATGAATAGAAATATGTATCACTATAGAGTGCCATTGAAGGAAAACAAGCATAATTTGACCATGCAAAAACTCACTTTCTGCTTGATCATTTTCTTGTCAAAATGCATTTTTTCTATGGAAAATTATATATCATTTGAAAGTTCTGGATGAGAACTTAATTCGCATACTTCTAATCCAAATCTGACACATATCGTGCCTGGATCCCTCAATCACCCTGGTATTTCCACCCACTCAGAAAGTTTGACACTTTTTTTTTTTTCATCTACTGAACAGTGGCCATCATTCTAGTTTGATGCCCTGATGACTGGAGTAACAATATGATTGTAAACTGCTCTGAAGTCAAAGGGGGTGCACTAGAGAGAAGGAATTGCAGTAGCATCAAAATACTGGATCAGGTTATGAAGTTCATGCAGAATATGACAGTATATTTGATCAAAAATAGATTTAGTCCTGATGAAATACAATTTGATTTTATGCTTGGAAGAGGTAAGACAGATGCAATGTTCCTGGAGAGACAACTGCTGGAGAATTACTTGTAAAAGAGAAATTGCTGTATTTAGTGAGAGTCAGCAATGAATATAGTGTGAAAGTAGGTGTCCATCAATGCTAAATTTTCAGATCTTTCCTATTCATTATAGTGTTGCGAGTCATCAGAGAAGAGATTAAAAATGTGTACCTATGCGATCTGCTGTACATTAATAATCTAATTCTGAGAGTAGAATTGATAGCAGAATTAGAAAAGAAATTCCAAGCATGGAATTTCTAGAACTGAGCAGCATCAAGGTATACAGAGCAAAGACTAGAGTGTTGGTCTCTAGGAAAGAAGACAAGACCTCAGTATCATCAGGTAGATGACCTCGTTCACTATGCTGAAGAGCATAGGTGGGAACTCCATACATATAAGCTGTGGACATACAAGAAGGGTGATGGAGTCACAGGTGGACTTACAGAGAAGGTAAGAATTATATCTAGCAGATGAACCAGATAAATACACACTGGAAATAGATACTCTGAAATGCCCAGCTCACTTATTAGAAATAGTTGATTGCTTCTCTTAGAGAGGGGACTTAATTAACAGGGAAAGTGGTTGTTCAGAAAGTAGCTAGAATAAGAAACACGTGGAAAAGTTCAGCGAGCAATTAAATCTGTTGATAAGAGAAGTTTACTGTCTTGAAGTGAAGGGCACTTTGCATAATGCTTGCAGTCCGGGTTACAAGGATGATGATTCAAACTGTAAGCATTACCATTTACCTGCCCCAGATGATGCTGTATCTCATAGATTTGCTGGTTCAGTTTCCCTAGCCAGCATGCTAATTGTCCCTCCAGATTCCTCAGTGTCTTCAGCCACTTGAGTGCTGGATGGTCCATTCTGATGGTAAAGTGGGAACTATACAGGTACGGATAGAAAAAGCCAATGCTCTTCATCACTGCCAAAAGCTCTTTATGAGTTACGCAGTAGTTTCGTTCCGGTAGACTAAACTTTTTACTGTATTACGCCACCACATATTCTTTGTCACCCTCCCTCTGAGACAGTATTCCACAGATAACATGGCTACTGGTGTCACAATCCATTTTAAAAGGCTGGCTTGGGTCCTGGTATGGCAATACAGGAGAACTTATTAGCGCCTGTTTGAGTTTGTCAAAAGCGTTCCGTGTCATGGCAGTCCATTCAAACTTTTGGCTCTTTCCCAGCAGCTTGTAAAACGGTGCAGCCACCGTCACAAAGTCCTTTACAAAGCACCTGTCATAGGTGCACAGTCCTAGGAATCTCTTCAACTCGCTTCCACAAGTAGGAACTGGCCAATCTCCCACGGCTGCCACCTTCTCTGGGTTAGTATGGACACCATCTTCACCCACAACATGTTCCAGGTATCTTACTTTCTTCTGGAACAGACAGCATTTCTTCAGGTTCAACTTGAGGTTTGCAGCTCGAAACTTCTTAAATACCTCCAATAACTTCTCCAGTATCTGATCAAATGTTCGACCAAATACAATGATGTCATCAAGATAGATGAGTGCAGCCTGCCAGTGTAGGCCTCCAGTATTATTTCTCTTGCTCAAATTTTTCCATGTAACATTACATGTAACAGTCAAGTTTGGGTGCTTTTTTTTTTTTTTCAGAAATAACACATCAAGATTTCGGTCTGGAAGTGTTATCCTGTAGGATAAAAGTCAGCAAAACAACCATGATGTGGAAATACTTTTTGTTCCAATGTGTTTATGTGTTTGCACTAGTATTGAATTACTGTATGGTTGGAGAATTGATGTAATAATTTTATTATTTAAACATATTATTACAGAAGTGATTTTTAAGGATAATGCTAAGAATAGAGCCTGGACAGGATAAACAACCCCTATTTTGCAGAAAAAAGTGTAGGTGGCCAGCTATGAGACTCGAACTCACATCTCCGTGATTACGCGTACTTTAAATGCATTAAAAACATTGTAACACATTCAGGACATTATTTCAGAAAATTATCTCCGTTCTCTTTGAGCATATAAAAGTTAAATTTAGGTGGGGCAAAATGAGTAAGGCAAGATTGAATAAATGTTTTTTTGTAAAAATTAACACTTCCTTCTCCAAGCCTAGATTCGAAACCGAATCTAAGAATTCTCGGTCGTCCAAACCACCTTAGGCTTTTTTTTTTAATAGTTTCATAATTCACAATAAGAGAAAAGTCGAAAAATAGCTCAATATCAAAATCATTTAATTACGCTAAAAGAATTATTGTAGACCACGACAGTTCTGGAGTTTTATGTTCTGCTAGCTTTGCAGACATAAATGAGAGAAATTAATCAGTTTTACGTATCAATCGGTTGTTGCTAAATGTAGACCCTCGAGGACTTCGGTCAATCCATTGCACTGGATAGATGCAAAAAAAGAAAAACGTGTAAAACTGAACGAGCATTAAATACAAATGTTTCTACACAAAAATTATTTGTATTTCTATATTGATTTAATATCGTAACTCGGAAATAAATACTCAAATGCAAAAAGCAGAGCGAGGAGTTTACAATCATACTCTTACAACTACCATGTAAGAGGGATCACCGATAATTATTCAGTTTACGTTCGTAGAATCAAAACGTATTGTTGACAGTATTGATAACTTTGATTTTAGTTTCAGTTGTTTTTGTTTTTTCTTAGTACTTGTTTATTTTATATATTTTTTTAGGCGTACTTTTAGCTGCAAGTTTGGGATCTATTTTAAAACGGGGGCACCAGTATTTTCTTAACGAAACACTTTGAAACTTGGGACACTGGTAGAATGTGTCATATAAAACATCTTTTACTCTTAGTCTTCTTAACAAAAAAATGTACATCGTAAGTTATTCCATGTTAAAGTTGTCGTATTTCTGTAATTTCAACCAATCACTGACGTCTATTCAGCTGAATAGAGTTACTGCTGGGCGATCATAAAAATGTTATTCCCTGTGACATATTTCATCCGGTTTAATCGTAATTTATACGCATATATTGTTTATATAATAAATTACGCTGTGCGTATCTGTGTGTAACAATTTTAGAGTTCGGATTCTAGAGTTAGGGTTAGGGTATTAATACGATATACACCGTTACAGCGCTAACTGTTTTCAACTGAATAGACGTCAGTGATTAGTAGAAATTATCGAAATAAGACAATTTTTTACATGAAATAAATTCGAATACAAAATTTTTTTTCTGTTCTATAACACAAAATAGATAAGTATACGAAGTTTGAAAGTCTTTCGGTACCAAAAACACTACATAAAACATAAATGAAAACTGGTGCCCCCGTTTTGAAATAGATCCCAAGTTTGTTTTATGAAAGGAAAGAAGAAAGCAGTAAGGAATGCTAACTAGATAACCTGTCAGAAATACAGATTTATGTGTGGAAGACACAACTAGATGGTTTTATAAGTCGAGTAAATAATCATTTTCTCCAAAGCGAAGCTAGAAATCAGTTGTAAATTACAGATAAAGATGATGCGGGGTGACAAGGGTTAGTAAGGTATCAGACAATCTACTTTGTTGTATATAGTTATTTCCCTTTACTTAATTTAATTATTTATTCTTTGACGAACGTAAACTGAATAATTACTGGGATTACCTTCTTGATGGAGATTAGAAATGTTAAAAACGACGAGAAAAAATTATAAAATATATATCATTTAGAACATCTTATAGGTACTACTAAAGCAGCGCAGTCGCGCGTCCGCGCTAGCTAGTCTTGAGTGGTCGATCCTAACCCTATCCCTAACCCGCGTGTGCAAATGAATACGTGTTTAGGGTTAGGATCGACCACTCACGACTAGCTAGCGCGACTGCGCGTTCGTGTCCGCGCTGCTTTAGTAGTACCCATCTTATATATATATATATATATATATATACATAATAATAATATTAGGGATAAAATCCAAAATTACAGGTAAAAACTCAATTAAAATCAATTTATTAAAAATTAAAATTAAATTAAGCTTCACAGTATAAAATATATAATACTAAATATAATTTATATATAATACTATGTATTAATATAATTTATATATAATACTATATATTAATATATATATATATATATATACATATACTTGTGTGTGTATACATATGTGTATGTATATAAAGATGAATGTAATTACACTCAACAAAGAGTACGTTAAAAATAGAGGCGAATACGAATTGATGTCTAAAGAACGAAGAAGCTCTCTGAACGTTAATGTATATAAAACGTTTGAAAAACCCAATTTTAACGACTAAATAATTAATTGCTTTAAGAGTATGGTCGGCACCACTGATTCATTGTTGACATGTTGGAAAAGGTAAGTTGACAAAAATTTACTTGTATAAATCTCTAATAACGTGCGTAAATAACAGAATTATTAACCATAACATAATTCTATACTTTTCTTTGTCCTTTTTTTTCTCCTTTTCTTTCTTTGTCTTTCTTTTGTAAAATATATTCTTGTTTATATCTTGAATAAAAAAAATCATCTCTCATTACAAAATAAGGTAATTTTTCAGGTTAACACCCGCACGATCTTCACTAGGGTGTTAGGGTTAGGGAATTCCGTCACTAACCGTAACCCTAAAACTAACCCTATAACACCTTAGTGAAGATCGTGCAGGTGTTAATCTGAAGAATTACCCAAAATAAATAAAAATTCTATACAAGTGAAAACGCATATTGGAACAAATATTCGCCCATCGTCGTCGTCTAGCTGACTTTTACTCTTCAGAGTAATTACTTCCAAACCGAAATGTTGATCTGATATTTTGAAAAAGAAAAAATCCCCGACTGTTACATGTGATATGAATTAAATAACATATCCGGCGAACATTGGAGATAGATAGCACTAAGTTGGAATTTCTCCGTTTTGATAAGGATTTTTCAGATTTTTTTTTACGGTGCCCTTGGAAATGCTCTGGGTAAATTTTGTCAAAAAAATTTTGCGAAAACTATTGAAGCCTTTTCGGTTAAAAAAAAATGTACATATTTTTCAGACGAACAGGTGTGATTTAACGGTGATTTGGCGGTTGTTTCTAGCATATCACACAACCAGTAAGGTTGATAAAAATAAATTGTCATCATTTTTTCGTAGAACGAGTTTATGCTATTAATGAGACCATTTTTCGATAAAAAAAATTTTTTGTAATTACTCCAGTTCATTTCCAAAGGCAACGTAAGAAAAATAAAATTAAAAAATTCCCGTTAAAACGGAGAAACTGCAACTTGGTACTACCTATCTCTGACATCTGCCACGTTACCTTGACATTACAACCAGTTGTACTATGTTTATATAATTTGTCTATCAATACAGAAATGTAAAATTTCCATGTTTATCTTCTGTCTCTTATACTGTTTCTTTATTATTTCAGATTAACTGATAACGTTGGCATTCAGGATATATTTTTACATTGAATTCATCTTCGATATTTGTAATCTTTTGAAGTCTAAGGGGAAATTTCATATATGACAGATATAACCCATTGCTATTAATCGATGTTAGAATTACTGTGAAATACTGGCTTTAATAGCAACGTTTCTCTACCTCACTGTCTGATGCCTTTCCCTTTTAATGAAACTTGATTAAATTTTTGAAGGTGTTTACAACACCTCTTAGATATCAGTGAATATTACAGTTGATAACAATAGACTGAGTTTTTATATTCATTGAAGAGATGTTCAAAATGTTAGAAAAATAACCCCTTATCACTGTGAAATCTGTGGAAAATTTTCTTCTAAAATGATTAAATTACATAACCACACAGGGGAGAAGCGATTTCATTGTCATATCTGTGATAAATTATTCTCTACAAGTAGTGGCTTAACTAAACATGTACGTATGCATACAGGAGAGAAACCATTTCATTGTGATGTCTGTAGTAAATCATTTTCTGCAAGTAGCTCCTTAAGTAGACACAAACGTCTTCATACAGGAGAAAAACCATATCAATGTGATATCTGTGATAAATCGTTCTCTGACAGCACTAAACTGAGTAGACATAAACGTATTCATACAGGAGAAAAACCATATCACTGTGATTCCTGTGGTAAATCATTCGCAGGAAGTAATGACTTATGGAAGCACATACGTATTCACACAGGAGAGAAACCATATAAGTGTGATACCTGTGGCAAATCTTTCTGCCATTCCAATGATTTAACTACCCACAAACGTATTCATACAGGCGAGAAACCATATAAGTGTGATATCTGTGATAAATCTTTTTCTCATTCCACTGATTTAACTACCCACAAGCGTATTCATACGGGTGAGAAACCATTTCACTGTCATATCTGTAGTAAATCATTCACTGGACGTAGTGCCTTAACTAAACACCTACGTATGCATTCAGGAGAGAAACCATTTCGCTGTGATGTCTGTGGTAAATCATTCTCTGAAAACCCTAGATTAATTAGACATAAACATATTCACACAGGGGAGAAGCCATTTCACTGTAATTTATGTGGTAAATCATTCTCTTACAATGATCTTTTAACCAACCATAAACGTATTCATACGTTAGAGAGACCACATCACTGCCATATTTGTGGTAAATCATTCTTACGGAATGGTGACTTAACTAAACATGTACGTATGCATACAGGTGAGAAACCTTTTCCTTGTGATACATGTGGCAAATCATTCTCTGCAAGTAGTGACTTGGCTAAACATAAGCGTATTCACACTGGAGAAAAACCATTCTGCTGTGATGTTTGTGGCAGATCATTCTCCAGAGCTAGTATCCTATCGAAACACATACGTGTACATACAGGAGAGAAGCCATATCAGTGTGATATCTGTGGTAAACCATTCACTCATAAAAGTGTTTTAACTATCCACCAACGTGTTCATAGTGGGGAGAAACCGTTTCGTTGTCATATCTGTGGTAAATCATTCTCTGGAAGTAGTGACTTAACGAAACACAATCGTATTCATACAGGGGAGAAGCCATATCTATGTGATATCTGTGGTAAGTCTTTTGCTGAAAAACGCAACTTAACCGCACATATATCTATCCATACAAAAATGTGACTGTCTCTTAGAATTGGTTACTGCTCACAACAACAGTCAACATTTTACGACCATTTTCATCGTTAAATCCTGGTTTAGCCACGTGAACTGAACAGTAATTAATGAACCAGTGACATACTATATACTCACCATGATTCCCTTTTTGAGGTACTCTTTTGCAGCATATGAGATATATGTAGTTTATTTGGACACATCCACTTTGTTAAAATTCACAATATTAAAAAAAAATAACTTGTATATCCATAAATGTATTCAAACTGGACTGAAGATATAACATTGTGAAAGCAAGCTGCAGTGACTATATTTTTTATCATCACAATTACATCTACATTGCTGAGATAACATGATATATTAAATAAAAGCATACTTATGTATATTCCATATTTTTCCAGGTCAGTGAAAAATACTGTTGATACCTATATCTAAAAAAAAAAAAAAAGGAGCACTCCATTGGTTACGATGACAAGGGTTCCAGCTGATACGATCAATGGAACAGCTTGCTTGTGAAATTAACGTGCAAGTAGCTGAGCATTCCACAGACGTGTATCTTTAATGTAGTTCTCAGGGAGATTCAGCGTGACACAGGGTGTGACAAGGCTGGCCCTTTGAAATACAGGTACTACTCATTTTTGCCAGCTGAGTGGACTGGAGCAACGTGAAATAAAGTGTCTTGCTCAAGGACACAACATGTCACTGAGAATTGAACTTATGATCATGAACCAACTACCCTAACCACTAAGCCATGCACCTTCACTGATACCTATATATGATATAGGTAAATAATTGAGAAATTTGTCTTGTATGCTGAAAGAGAACAGAGATAATTTTCTGAAATTGCCTTCAAAATGCAGATCTCTGTGTGTGTGTGTGTGCGTGTATATACATATATGTATATGGACAGTTGACGATTTTCCTTCTTCTCCAGACTTTTCCCTTTCTCCTTTCTCAAGCCATGCTTGAGACATTAAAGACTCCCTTCGTTCACTGAGCATCTAACTAATATAATTCTTGTGCACGTCCTCACACGCGTTTCGTTTTCTTTTTCCTCTCTATTTGTTTTTTTGAATTGAGTATTTGTATCTACCAGCACTTTATTATCTCCCTTTCTTTCAATTTTTTTTCTTCTAATCATTCGCCAATGCTTGACTGCTAAATCTACAAGATTTTTTTCCCTTCACTCTGTTTATTTTCTCATGTTCCTTTCTGTTGAAGAGTGTAGGCTCAAAACGAAAAAAGACTTTTCCATTTTCCCGAGCGTCAAACTAATATACCTGCTCGTTGTTCATACACCTGTCTTTGTCTTTTGTGTTCCTATAAATTATAAAAAGCAAAAGTTGTCTGTACATTGACCACTAATTTCACCAAATAAAATTGATAAGTTTTTTTTTTTTTTTTTTTTTTTTTTTTTTTTGTGTGTATTTTCAACTAATCTGACCTCTGTCATGTTCATTATGGTCTTTTTTTTTTTTTAAATCCTGAGTTGAGAGTAGGAATTAAATTACCTTTAGAATTTGAAGTTCAGAAGTGTGGGAGTTGTGAGAATAATTTATGGACTGGTCACTCTTCTATTGCATCAGTTATGTTGAGAAAAGAAAACTAAAACAACAATTGGAGTGGGAGTGACAGAGATGCTATATGCAGGCAATTGTTTTAGTTTATTAGTTTCACAGACATATAAATACATATATGAAATTATGTATATGTGTGTATGTATATATACATGGTGTGATAGGTAAATTGTCACCATTTTATATTTTTAATTATGCGCATTATATTGTTTTTTTGTTGTTGTTGACTACACAGTATAGTAGGGTCAATAGACCACTGTCTGTAAAACAAAAAAAATTTAAAAAAACAGCACCATAATGCAATTCACTCTCCCAGAAATTTGGCAACGACATGCTGTACTGCTTGGCATTTGTGCTGGAAGCTCCAATACAAACATTTCAGTGTTTGGGTGTCAATCCGAAAACGGTGCAGAGGATTCGGAAAGAGTTGGACGAATCTAATGGTGATTACGAAGGTACAGCAGCTCGGAAAACTCACTCTGATCATTCTGATAAGAACTCCTGAATTTGTTGGTGAGATCCAGGTCATGATTGACAACAATCCCTTGAAATCAACCAGGGACATGGGGGTGTCTGGGTTTCTTACCTGGCAGGTAATGAAGGAAGATATTTGGTTTTCCTCATACAAGATATTGTATACAAATTATATTAAATATCAAATAAATTCATAGTGTATATAAATTAGTAAAATATAAAATATTTATTTATTTATACATAAAAATAGGGGTGGGGTCACTGAGGATATTATGTGGCCATGAGGTGGGCGGTGGCCCAAAAGGTTTGAGAACCTCTGGCCTACATCAAGTGTCTGGAGAAGGTAGTGCTGCCCTGGGTCAAGAGGGTGGCTGCTAGAAGACAGGACTCTGCACCATGCCACACGAGCAGGAGAACCCAGATAATTTCTGTGACCACATCACTCCTAACACCTTGCCACCTAACTCTCCAGACTGCAACCCCCTTGATTATTATGCAAGAGGCCAACAAAACTTGTAACACCAAAGATGAACTGAAGGCAAGGATTATGGTAACATTCACTTAAACAAGGAGATCGTCCAAAAGAGTTGCAGGAGATTCCGAAGTCGTCTGGAGGCTGTCGTTGAAGCCAATGGCAATTTTATTGAATAAATTTACTCTTTGGTATTTCAAGATATTTTAATGTAATTTTGATAAATATATCTGTTAAAATGAACTGTCAGTGTTCTTTTCATTTTTGCGTACTCTCAGGTCTCAAATAATAGGGATGTTGGTGTAAGCAGGTAGGCTGGACATTTGCTTAAATTCATATAAGCGGGTGTCAGTAACTGTATAATGTATGTACGAAAATTAGGTAAAATAAACATCTTAAAACACATATAATGAGGCAAGTGAAATTATTACATACGTGTGCTTCAAGCGTTCAGTTTAGTTAAGATATACATTTGGATAAAAATAAGACATTTGTTAATTATGGGAATTTTTTTTAAAACTGCTGCGAACAAAACAGATATTGATACAAACAACACGTCTTAAAAAGAAAGAAAAGTAAAACATAATGAAAATTACCGTTTCATGAGCTTGCAGTGTTTATTATACTATACATAATTAAACATGGCACAGACTCATGATTTTTCGCCACTGTGGGCATGAGATGAGTCGGAAGGAAAGGAATGTGACGTCAACGGTCAAGCGGCCTGACCGGAACAAGAGGTGGGAAAGAGGAAATGAGGGAAGCAACACCAGGGTCGTCCTCCTTTGGCCTGGCGCAGTTGCCGCGAACGAACATCAGTGAAGCAAGCTAGAGGGATTGGTAGTAGCAGCTGCTAGCATTAGGTGCGACGGGCAGGGCACGTGTTTTGAATTTAGTACAGCTGGACAGTTGACAACGAGAGGTAGGTGAATCGTATCTTATTTCCTCGCATTACAGTCCCCTCGTACCACAATTCTATTAGTCGGAATGTCGTCCTCCGTGCAGTAAAAGAAAATGTCTCACAGCCCTATCACTTTGCTTGGCAAGCTTATCGGGAGGCCTCCTGCCTCTACTTTGGTGACCACCTCATCACATCTGCATCTGGAGTCCAACAGGGTAGCTCACTTGAACCTGCTCTTTTTGCACTGGGTATTGATAATGCTTCCAAGATGGGAGCTGACCTGGACTTAATTGTTTGGTTTCTTGATGATACTTGTCTGTGGGGAGGGGCTCCTGATAAGGTCCTTGCAACTGCAAAGACGATGATTGAGAAACTTGGTCATAGGGGCCTTAATGTTAACAGTTCCAAATGCGAGTTCCTCGACCATCCAGTTTCACATCAGTAGACTACAAACCTGTTTACAAACTCCTCCCCATCTATCGCGGTTCCTCCTTCATCAGTGTGTTGTCCTCTTGGAGCCCCAATTACTGGCCGAGCTTTTGAGTCCATCTTTTGATTCAAGATGACTAACCTTGAGCAACTTTTGAAAAACCTTGGGGTAATTGAGCGTCACGAGCAAGTGCTTGTTTCTATCTCTTCCCTGTTTTCTTTCCTTCACCAACGCTTGTTCCCCTTTGGTAGGCAGCATCCTCTCCCCTCCAACATGGTACAGTTCCAAGAGGGAGGTGGCTGAAGCTCTTGCAGTGGAGAGAGCTGGGTTTATCAGTTACTGTTACAGTTGAGGATAGACGGAAGCAGAGAGTATAGGACAATCTGCGCTCAGATGTTGAATTGATGTTTTTCCCTTCTTTTTCTTTTCTTGTTCCTCTTTTTCCGTTTTTATTTTTGGATATTGTCTAAGAATGATTGGTAAGACTTACAATCGATTCTTCTTTTCGCATAACTCTTACACTCTGAAAAAAAAAAAAGTTAGCCAATTTAACGCCATTAACATTCAGGTAAATTCTCTCTTTAGACATCGATTCGGATCTGTCTCTATTTTTAAAGTATCACTTTAAAATATGGTTTTAACATTTGAGTATTTATTTCCTACCGGAGACATTAAATCAATATAGAAATTCTAACCATAATTCTGTGTAGAAACATCTGCATTTAATTATACACATTCTCTCTTTGTATATCAATTCAGTGCTGTGGATTGACCAAACTTTGGCACTGTCATGCTATTAGCTGTCAGAAGTGAAAGTGCTCACTGCGAGTGAAGTATCTGTCTGTCTGCCTGCATGCCTCTGTGTGTCCGTCTGTCTGCCTGCTGGTTTGAGTTGATACTTTGGCTTACTTACTTACTGATATCTATCTACTATCTATCTATCTATCTATCAATCACTCGTCCACCTTATTAGAAAACACAAATTTAATATAAAAACATATTTCCTGAAATTGCAAATTATTTAAAATATAAAAATATAATTTTCAACAGAGAGAATTTATCAAAATAGAAAACAAATGAAGTTTGAAGTTTAAAAATAATAGGATCGACCACTCACGACTAGCTAGCGCGGACGCGCGACTGCGCGTTCGGGACCACTCTGCTTTAGTAGTACCCTTATACTCTGTGTGTTTTCAAACGCATGGATATAGGTGTCAAATTTGTTCCAATAACTTTCGAGTAATAGATAGATAGAGAGACAGACAGACAGACAGACATATAGCTCGCTCCGGCCAGTCATGGTATTAGCTGTCAGTAGCCAAAGAATCGACAGACCAGCAACAGGCATGCAGGCAGACAGACAGATACTTCACTAGCAGTGAGCACTTTCACTTCTGACAGCTAATAGCATGACAGTGCCCAAACTTTTAATAGGTCTACTTTCAGCAATAACCGCTTGATAAGTAAAATTCCTCTTTTAATTAAAACTGAATAGCACGACATAGAACAGTCGTGATCTACAATAATTATTCTTTCAGCGTAATTAAGAGATTTTGATATCGGAATTATTATTCTCGAAGTTTTTCTTCTTAGCATAGTGAATCATTATCTTATTATAAAACAATATATAGTAAGGTAACACATATATCTAATATACGTCTAAACAAAGGATAAGAGTAATGCCGTGATATACACATATATCTTTGATGCAAAGAGCAGGTAAAGACAACGAAGTTAGATAGATTGGTTCATTGTGATTAGATACGAATTGATGTCTAAAGACTGGAAAAGATAAGATATCCCAACATTTATGTCGTAGAATAAAAGGGGTTAAAACGTTTGAAATTCCCAATCTTACAACGAGATAACTTCTTTTGGAGTTTGGTTGATACATTGATTTACTGTTGACATGCTAGAAACGGTAAGCTGACAAAGATTTACTTATATGTAATGATATGTATGAAAAACAGAATTATTATGTGAACTTTTTAACCATAAAATCTATGCAAGTGACAACAGAATGTTAGAACAATGATATTCACTCGCCGTCCCCGTCTTCTTGTTGACTTTCACCTGCAGGATAATACTTCCAAGCTGAAATGTTGACCTGTTGTTTTTGAAAGAAATAAAATACTTCAGTGTTACATGTAATATAAAGTAAATTACAGATTTGCTAATTGAAAACATTTTCATGTTGCTAGTCATGCATGGATATTCTCTTCCACATTGCATGATGCTCTGAAATCTCTGATTAAACATAATTTAAACAATAAGAATACATAAAATTCTAACGATTTTTATTTGTGTAGGAAGTTTAATTCTAATCTCTTCTTTTTTTTTTTTTTTCGTGTGTGTTGATTTGATGTGTATATTTTGTAATAACCCCAATTCACCGGTGGTCGGCGTGTGGAATGTGACAGAACTGTCTGCAATGAGAAACATGATTTTGGGTGACTTCCGATGTCTATTTAGTGATGGTCCAGAATAAACTTATTGATTTATGTAGTTATAGTAATTTATTTAATTAAGTATTTGAGACAAAGTGATGGTGTGTAGAATTAATATGAATGACGATAGAGAAAGGGAGATAGAAATTTACAGCTTAAAAAATAAATGGAAATTCCTACGGGACCTGCTGAAGTCTACGGACCAAGTCTCGGACTGGGACAGGGGTCTTGTCAGACGAAAGATGAGATCATAGTAGAACAGTTGTTGTGTTGGCACTCCGTCACTTGCGACGTCGAGGGTTCCAGTTGATCCGATCAACGGAACAGCCTGCTCGTGAAATTAAAGTGCAAGTGGCTGAGCACTCCACAGACACGTGTACCCTTAACGTAGTTCTCTGGGATATTCAGCGTGACACAGTGTGACAAGGCTGACCCTTTGAATTACAGGCACAACAGAAACAGGAAGAAAGAGTGAGAGAAAGTTGTGGTGAAAGAGTACAACAGGGTTCGCCACCATCCCCTGCCGGAGCCTCGTGGAGCTTTAGGTGTTTTCGCTCAATAAACACTCACAACGCCCGGTTTGGGAATCGAAACCGCGAGTCCGCTGCCCTAACCACTGGGCCATTGCGCCTCCACAGTAGAACAGTGAGGTGGACATAACCATTACAGCAAAGAGGCAGGTCTGGAAAGAGTGGAAGAATGGAGATAGCAGAGAATTATAACGGTTAGACATAAAGGAAGCTAAGCAGAACATTACCAATGTTCTATGACATGTGGATGAGAGACATGAAGTATTCTGTATTGCAAAGCAAATTTACTAGTTGGTACCACATTAAATGCACCCGGTTCAATTTATAAAATGGTTGGCCTAAGAAATGTTTGTTTCTTCTTGTGAAGAGTTTCACTGAGTCCTACCCCATTCTATGTTAGCTCTTCCATGCACATACATCCATTCAGCTTTATTCCAGCACATTTTCCACTTGTTCTAACCATTTCATGGGTACATTTATGGTGGTAGCCATATAGTTTAAAACCTGCCAGTTAGAGTTGGGCTTCCAACCACGAGTGCACAGCTTTGTGTCTGTTTTGCATCTGAAAGGAAAAATGTCTAAGTGATTACTTCTCAAACATAGCTAGTTGCTTCAACTTATATCATTGCTATTTGCCCTCCTCTACTAATGTATTTTTACAGATTTATCAGCATCATCATCATCATCATCGTTTAACGTCCGCTTTCCATGCTAGCATGGGTTGGACGATTTGACTGAGGACTGGTGAAACCGGATGGCAACACCAGGCTCCAATCTAATTTGGCAGAGTTTCTACAGCTGGATGCCCTTCCTAACGCCAACCACTCAGAGAGTGTAGTGGGTGCTTTTACGTGTCACCCGCATGAAAACGGCC
>NC_068984.1:129554069-129556552 GCF_001194135.2 Octopus bimaculoides | reverse complement strand
CTTTCTCCCATTCATTCTCTTTATTAAGCAATCTATCGTAGTGGCATCTCCAGACCTCTTTCTTTGCATCCTCATTTAGTGCAAGCGTACCATCATCCATGCGAACACATTTCTCTCCTACAACATCACTATTCTCTCTCCTACACTGTCTTGCAACACGAAATACCTCGAGTCTTTGGTCCTCACGGCGCAGAACATTGGCAAATCTTTCCTTATCTGCTTCCCCTCTGGCTAAATAAACCTGTCGCCTAGCCTCCCTTCTGGCACATTGGTACAATTCCCTGCTACCACCGTTCTTCCAGTCCTTCCAAGCCTGGTCAGAGAGACATAAACACCATATAGATATATACACATAAATGTGCACAAACAAATATATAAATACGTGGATACACATGTGTGTAGACATAAATGCAAACGTGCACAAGTGTATCTGATAAAGATGTACTTAAATGTATATGTATGCATTCATCATGAGTGTGCTCAGTGAAGGTTGACCTGGGGCTAAACAAGAAAGCCACAATATCCTTGCTTTATCTGCTAGAAACAGCAGCCATTTCCCATTTTCATTTCAACTTTCAGTCTTATAAATTGAATACTATATCTGTTGATGTAATACTAAATATATAATTTCAGAAGGAAAGACAAGATAGTCTTTGATCATAAGTATGTTCACTCAAGGCTGATCGGGGGCTAAGCAACAATGAAAAATGGTGTTTCTAAGAAGAGAAGAATGTTATTGCCCACTAGTCTTTAGATTAAAGTGTATGTAATGTTATACAATGTGAAGGTGTTGCTGTAATTTACAAACATTTAGATTTCATACAATGTAATTTGTTATTAATATAGAAATGTAAAATTTCTCTGTTTGTCTTTCATTCATATCTTATGTTTCTTTATCATTTCAGATTTCTTTACATTGGATACCTCTTTAATGTTTATTGTCTTTTAAAGACAAAAGGAAAATGTTTTACAGAAAAGATATAACCCTGTTCCTATAGGATCATCATCATTATTAATGTCTGTTTTCCAAGCTGGCATGGGTCGAACACTGAAATATTTGCTTCGAATTGAGATAAATAGCAGTATTTCTTTATCTCATTGTCTGATATATTTTCATTCTTATTAAACTTTAATGGATTCATAAATGAGTTTGCAACAACTTTAGATTTCACAGAAGATCACAGTTGATAACTCTGAAAATATCCGTAAGGAATAAGCTATAACTTGAAGAAAGAGAAAGAAAGATATAAAGGAAAACTTCAATAAAGAAAAAAAGCTTCACTGGTTCAATCTGTTTTTATCTCTTGAAAAAGATGTCAAAAAGGATACGAAAAGTGTATCATTGTGACATCTGTGGTAAAACATTTTCTGCAAAAAATGTTTTAAATAAACACCAACGCATTCATACGGGAGAAAAAACATATCATTGTGATATATGTGGTAAATCATTCTCTGAAAATAGTGCCCTAACCATTCACAAACATAGTCATACAGGAGAGAAGTCATTTCACTGTGATATCTGTGGTAAATCTTTCTCTTTCAGTAGTTCCTTAAATACTCACAAACGTATTCATACAGGAGAGAAACCATTTCACTGTGATATCTGTGGTAAATCATTCTCTCAAAATGGTATCTTATCTAGACACAAACGTATTCATACAGGAGAGAAGCCATATTACTGCGATATCTGTGGCAAATACTTCTCTCACAGTAATGTCTTGGTTAATCACAAGCGTATTCACACACAGGAGAAGCCATATTGCTGTGGTGTCTGTGGTAAATCATTCTCACAAAATAGTACGTTAATGAAACATGAACGTATTCATACAGGAGAGAAGCCATATCACTGTGATATCTGTGGTAAATCATTTGCTTTAAGTGGTAGTTTGACTACTCATAAACGTGTTCATACTGGGGAGAAGCCATTTCACTGTGATATCTGTGGTAAATTATGTTCAACTGCAAGTCAAGTAAGTTTCCATAAACGTATTCATACAGGAGAGAAACCATTTCACTGTGAAATCTGTGGTAAATCATTCTCTCGAAATGACTTAACTGGACACAAACGTATACATACGGGAGAGAAACCATTTCACTGTGATATTTGTGGTAAATCATTCTCTCTAAGTAGCTCCTTAAATACTCACAAACGTATTCACACAGGGGAGAAACCACATCACTGTGATGTCTGTGGTAAATTTTTCTCTGTAAGTAGTTCCTTAAATACTCACAAGCGTATTCATACTGGGGAGAAGCCATATCACTGTGATATCTGTGGTAAATCATTCTCTCAAAATAGTACCTTAACTAAACACAAACGTATACATACAGGTGAGAAACCATTTGAGTGTCAAGTTTGTGGCAAATCATTCTCTCGAATGGATCATTTAACTAAACACAAACGTATCCATACAGGAGAGAAACCATGCCACTGTGATGTCTGCGGTATGTCATTTTCTACCGATGGTAATTTAATTAGCCAC
>NC_068984.1:129550622-129553911 GCF_001194135.2 Octopus bimaculoides | reverse complement strand
AGACGTATTCATACAGGAGAGAAACCATATCATTGTGATATCTGTGGTAAATCCTTCTCAGATTATAGTACCGTCACTAAACACAAACGTATTCATACAGGAGAGAAACCATATCACTGTGATATTTGTGGTAAATCATTCTCACACCTTAATGTCTTAATTAATCACAAACGTATTCATACAGGTGAGAAGCCATATCAGTGTGATATGTGTGGTAAATCATTTTCTCAAAATAGTATCTTAAGTAGACACAAACGTATTCATACAGGAGAGAAACCATATCACTGTGAAATCTGTGGTAAATTATTTGCTAAAAAATGCAACTTAACTTCACATATATCTATCCATACAAAAGTGTGATTGTATGAGTGTCAAAATACATTAAAATGCACAGCAAACCTTCAACATTTTAAGACCATTTTCCATCTTAAATCATAGATTAACTTTGTGAACTTAAGAGTAATCCTTGAATCTGTGACAATAATCATACTCTGGATGTTTCTTTTAAGCCAGGTGTCCTTTCCTGTGTCAACTCTTTTAATGGTTTCTTACCTGAGATACACATTTTACCTGTTTACCTGCACACTTGCTGTTTGTTAAAATTTATTGTATGTAAGAAATAACTTGTCTAACTCATAAATGTATTCACACAGGAAAGAAGATATAACTGTGTGACAATATACTGCTATCACCATATTTTACATCACCAAAGTTGTATCTACATTGGTGTAATAATATATTGTGATATTTTAAATATTTTCCAGACTTTTGATTACTTTGCCTTGTTAACCCCCCACCCCACCCCATCCATAAAGGATGAAAGACACTTCTAACCAAATGGGTTTTGTATGTTTGGGTGACAAGTCTACCATCAGAGTGGAGTTAACGGAGTGTTTTGAACATACTCATAGAGTGAGAGCTGCTAAAACTTTGAATTCTTGGAAAATTGTTCCCCCAGAGCTTAAGTTTTTGGTTGTGTTTTTAAAAAAATTTTGACTCTTTTACTTGTTTCAGTCATTTGACTGCAGCCATGCTGGAGCACCGCCTTTAGTCGAGCAAATCGACCCCAGGACTTATTCTTTGTAAGCCTAGTACTTATTCTATCGGTCCCTTTTGCTGAACCACTAAGTTACGGGGACGTAAACACACCAGCATCAGTTGTCAAGCGATGTTGGGGGGACAAACACAGACACAGAAACATACACATACATATACATATATACGACAGGCTTCTTTCAGTTTCCGTCTACCAAATCCACTCACAAGGCTTTGTTCGGCCTGAGGCTATAGTAGAAGACACTTGCCCAGGGTGCCATGCAGTGGGACTGAACCCGGAACCATGTGGTTGGTAAGCAAGCTACTTACCACACAGCCACTCCTGCGCCTATACTTACCACACAGCCACTCCTGCTAATTTTTCAAAGACACCTAAGTTAAAACAATTGATTCTAACTGATTTTAAAACACTTTAGGGTGGAGATGAGAAAAACAACCTTTCAAAATGCAGGCCTCCAAAATAGAGGATTAGTTCATACAATGAACTGCTTGTATAGGTACAGAAGAACCTTCAAATATTTCACTATTAAATAGCACCCTCTTTGTACTAACTTATTGTTTAATTAAATGGGGGTACATTTATAAGGATAATTTCTTGAATTTCTAATTACTGACCCTTGTTATCCTTAATTGTGTTTTTTCTAATGCAAGACTAGCATTCTGTTATGTTTTACTTCTGCTTCTTGGTTTATTTATTTTTTGCTTTCAACTTTCTTCTTTTTATTTTTCTTTGAATTCTTCCTTCTACTTCTCAATCCTTGATTTTAGCCTTCCTATTATTGATTTTGTACCCATTACTATTTTTTATTTATGAATATGTCTATTTACTTCCTGTAGGATATATTTAATTTTATTTTCTTGACTTATCATATTTGTTTTGTCTCATCTTAAAAAATATTGCTTTATATCACTTTATTGGTTTCAGTGATCTTTTAAATTTATTTCTAGCTAAACCTAAGTAACCAGCTACCCACGTGTATTGAGGTACTCTTTCTGCATTTTTCATCCGCCACAGTAGAAATGTTAAGGCCACTTCTGCTAAAAAGGATTGGCCTGCAAGAGTTGTGTGCCAGTGCCACATAAAAAGTACTTATGCCAGTGTCACTTGGAAGTGCTCATCTGGTGCCACATTAAAAGCACCCAGCACACACTAAAGTGGTTGGTATTAAAGATGGCATGTTGTTGGCACTCCGTCGCTTACGATGTCGAGGGTTCCAATTGATCCGATCAATGGAACAACCTGCTCGTGAAATTAAAGTGCAAGTGGCTGAGCACTCCACAGACACGTGTACCCTTAACGTAGTTCTCGGGGATATTCAGCGTGACACAGTGTGACAAGGCTGACCCTTTGAATTACAGGCACAACAGAAACAGGAAGTAAAAGTGAGAGAAAGTTGTGGTGAAAGAGTACAGCAGGGTTCACCACCATCCCCTGCCGGAGCCTCGTGGAGCTTTAGGTGTTTTCGCTCAATAACCACTTACAACACCCGGTCTGGGAATCGAAACCGCGATCCTATGACCGTGAGTCCGCTGCCCTAACCACTGGGCTATTGCGCCTCCAAAAGATGGCATATAGCCATAAAAACCAAACCAAATCAGACTGGAACCTGGTGCTGCTCTCCTGCTTGCCAGCTCTGGTCAAACCATTCAACCCATACCAGCATGGAAAACACATTAAAGGATGATGATGATGCCTACTGGGTTGGCTTAAGTTTAAATACCAATTAGGCTTTCCTTAGCATATATTTCATCTTAGCTTTGTATCTTTGTGCATTCCTTCTCCTTGATTTCAGTGGTTTTGCTATATTGTTGATAAATTCTCAGTTCTCATGAGATTCATGCCTGTGTGGGTTGCCTTGCAAACATTATGTTTGCAGAATTTTGTATTATATTTGACTAAACAACCTATCCAATTTGGACCTATTTGTATATGTACTATTTGTTATATCAAAAAATGCTTATGTAATAGAAACACATGTTGACCTTTGTATAATGTTATCCTGAATTAAAGATCATCATCATCATCATCATCGTTTAACGTCCGCTTTCCATGCTAGCATGGGTTGGACGATTTGACTGAGGACTGGTGAAACCGGATGGCAACACCAGGCTCCAGTCTGATTTGGCAGAGTTTCTACAGCTGGATGCCCTTCCTAACGCCAACCACTCAGAGAGTGTAGTGGGTGCTTTTACGTGTCACCCGCACGAAAACGGCCACGCTCGAAATGGTGTC
>NC_068984.1:129536232-129550516 GCF_001194135.2 Octopus bimaculoides | reverse complement strand
AAATGGTGCATCTCATGTGCCACCCGCACAAGAACCAGTCCAGGGGCACTGGCAACGATCTTACTTGGCTTGCCGGGTCTTCTCACGCACAGCCCATTTCCAAAGGTCTCGGTCCGTAGTCATCGCCTCGGTGAGGCCCAATGTACGAAGGTCTTGCCTCACCACCTCAGCCCAGGTCTTCCTGGGCCTACCTCTTCCACGGGTTCCCTCAACTGTTAGGGTGTGGCACTTTTTCACGCATGTTAGGGTGTGGCACTTTTTCGTGTTCTTTATTCTTGTATTTGTCTTGTAATATATTTTGGAATTTTTAAAAATTCTTTTAAGTGAACTTTGGATTTACTTATCGCACTGGAAGTGTTGCCAAGGATATTAACTCTATTTGGATTTATCATGTCTCCAGTAGTTTGACACAGCCAAGTTTGCATAGCAACCAAGTGTTTACAAGATATCTGCCTGGATTTATAAATACCTATTACCTGGTAGTATATATATGTGTGTGTATATATATATATATATATATATATATATATATATATATATATATAATCCTGCAGTTAATTGTGCTTCTCTATGGTAAGACAGAGAATCATCTTGCCAATCCTCCTTATATTATTACTCTTGTAGGAAATTGGTTATACACCATTTCCTATATTAAATTAGAATGAACGGAACGCAGAACTCCAAACTATCAACTCAACAATATTTATTCATGGTGGAATATATACAGCTTTACTCTTGGTTGTTGAGACGTCTTCTGTGTGTGAGAACATGGTTGCTGAGACATCGGTATGTTGATGTGAGCTGTCTGGCGTGAGTTCGAAAGATGGAGAGAAGACAGCTAGACACGTCCATGCTCAATCGCTGGCCAGCAAGAAAGAGACAGAATGAAGTGGGAAAGCTTGGATGTTGAATTCCACGCATGCGTGAGACTACGCATGCGCACGGCGTTACTACACTCTTTTAAAAATATATGAAAGAAATTTAGTTAAATTTTATTTCTTCAAGTTTTTTTCTTTTAATAATAGTCTATAATGTTCATATATTGGTGATATTTTAATCTAGTTTTGTCCATATATATGTATATAAATAATTATATATGTATGTATATGTAAAGATGTATATAAGTAGCATATATATGTATAGACATAATATATATTTGTGTGTGTGTGTGTATACACAGACACAAGGGGGTGCTTAAAAGTTCCTGGCTTTAAGGGTATTGTGAAAGGCCTGGTTGTAGGCCTGACCTGAGTTTTTCACAGTGCTTAGTAAACTGAAGGACTGGTGCAATAAGTGTGTGAATCTGAGCTGGGAATATGTTGAATAAAATCATAATTAACTGATCCTCCTGTATTTTCTTTTACCCAAAGCCGGGAACTTTTCTGCACCCCCACTCGTGTGTGTGTGTATATATATTATATATATATATATATATATAATTATCTCTGTCTATGCCCCAAAAGCGGGCCTACCAAATTAACAGTAGGACTACTTTTATGATATCCTGCAGGCTACCTAAAAGACAAGTGACAAAGATCTCATCTTCATGGTAGGAGATTTCAATGGGCATGTCGGACAGCAGCCTGGTATCTTCCATGGTGTACATGGGGGCCAGGGAATTGGTCCCCAAAACAAAGAGGGAACAAGGTTACTGGAGTGCTGTGCAAGAGAGATGACTAAGCTGGTATGGTCATGTGATACGTATGGACGAGAACAGTTGTGTAAAGAAGTGCCAACCTGTAATTGTGGAGGGAACCTGTGGTAGAGGTAGATCCAGGAAAACATAGGACAAGGTGGTGAAGCATGATCTTCGAACATTGGGCAATGACATTATCCTTTCTGCAGAGCCAATGAATACCTCCTTTGAACCACTTCTATTGACAGCCACCCCTCATTCACCTCACATTTGTTGTCGATCTATTTATCACTCTTGCTCATACCACACTACATCTTTACCTCCATCTCCAACCATTTCTATTTCTTCCCTGACATATTTCCAATGTTTATCCACCTGTATTTCTTGAACCTCTCTTCTCTTCACTTAATACAAAATGCTCTCTGACACTTCACCACCATCTTGACTTCTCCTTCTAGATCCCCCATCATTTCCAGTTCTTCAAAACCATCCTTCTAAAATGTTCTGTAGCCATATACATTCTTTACAACAATGAACTTATTTCTGTCTCTTCTATCAAACTTCAGCATTTTCACATCTTTCGTAAAACCACATCTATCTCTGTTATTCTCATACCCAGTTACAGTGTCTTCTTACTCTTGCTACTCATGTGATCATTTTCCAAATGTAGATGTCCTGAAAATGTCACTCAGTACAATCTCTCAATTGGAAGGGAATAAATAGTCTTACAAACCATGCCGAAACCAAATCTTTCGAACAAAAAGTAGTCCTTCATCCTGTTGGATCTTATTGAGCTGCTGAACACATGCTCCATCATTTTACATTGCAGGAAGCAGTAAATTGTAGCCAGAAACAGCTATGCCATACAGGGCACAGGAATGGAGTCTTCTGGGAGTGCTCAGTAGACCTCCCAGGACCAACAAAACAACCAGAAATGATCAGGAAGAATAGCTTGAGGCAGGATATCATATTCCATTCCATTTCATCAAAGCAACTGATTTTGATTGAACTTTGTGCAGTTTAAAAGTTGAATAGAAGAAGCACATGTGTTCAAGACTGAAAAATATGCCAGTCTGACCAACAGCCAGCCAAATCTTGGGTCAAAGTTCTCACCACAGAGGTTTTGTGGGCAAATCTGCTTTTGATCTAATGAAACAAGTCTTAGTATTTGGGAAGAATAGGACCAAAGCCCTAAAGCAAAGAGGTGTTCCAGCCGGATCTAGCTGAGGAGAAACAAGAACAACCTCCATGCCATTTGGAGGCAGTAGTTCTATATCTTAACACTAAGGGAAGTAACTCTGAGTGACACATTGTGATAGTGCTGTCGTTTCACCTCTACCATGACAACCAACATTATCTCTTCTTATATAAGATTGAAAGCTGAGTCAACTGAGCGGAGTTGCAGCTAGATGAAATCTCCAAGTGCTTTAAATACATAGATAAAAAGTGTCAGCAGAAGAGCCTCAAGGGGTCATGACTTGGATGTTGCCCAGTCTCCTTAGAGTGTAAACTTGGTTGGCACTCCTTCGCTTATGACGTCGAGGGTTCCAGTTGATCCAATCAACGGAACAGCCTGCTCGTGAAATTAACGTGCAAGTGGCTGAGCACTCCACAGACACATGTACCCTTAACGTAGTTCTAGGGGATATTCAGTATGACACAGTGTGACAAGGCTAACCCTTTGAATTACAGGCACAACAGAAACAGGAAGAAAGTTGTGGTGAAAGAATACAGCTGGGTTCGCCACCATCCCCTGTCGGAGCCTCGTGGAGCTTTTTTAGGTGTTTTCGCTCAATAAACACTCACAACGCCCAGTCTGGGAATCGAAACCGCAATCTTATGACCGCGAGTCCGCTGCCCTAACCACTGGGCCATTGCGCCTCCACTTAGAGTGTAAAATTTAAGGGCCAAAACACATGAGGGGTTTTCTTCTCTGAAGACTTGCTATTCAGCTCTAAGAGTTTCTTATCAGTTTGTAAAGTAAGAGTATATTGTATGAAATCTACTTTCACGTTTTGTTTAATTTTAATATCAACTATACAGTGATATTACTGAACTCTGAGTAAACATTTCTTATCTATATACAATGTTATCAAACATTTACTTAAACAACATTGCAGTTGTTTAAGAAAAGAAGAAGAAAACTTACAGGAGTGTACTCGCTTCTCTGAAGTTGATATCTGAAGTATTCTAAGACAGCCAAAAATCAAATGACATAGGTAGGCTTGAAATAGCCACTTTTGCACAAGTTGTTGATGAGGTATTTTAAAATGAATAAAGATAAGCAATTTTCCTTTATTTTTTTTTTCATATATGGCAAAATATATTCAAACACCAGATATTTTAAGGCAAAACAGGCTCAGATTTTTAATCCAATGATCCAAAATGTGTAATTTGCAGGACTGGAATGATAGATCTTTCATTTATAATATATTAAAGGACAATCTAAAATTGTACATTGAGTTCTGTAATTTATTACTTCTTGGTGAATTAAAGTATGGATGTATGTACGTAAACATGACAATACATCCCTTCACTCACTCTCCCTTTTTCTCTCTTTTGTGCAACCATATGCGTATTACATCATATATGTTAAAGTACAAATTCATACATAGATTTCCATAAAATTCAAGTTAAAATATAGAATTGCATGTATATATGTACAGATACTTGCACATATTCCCCATCTTTCTCCTGCTGTGAAGTTAGTAACTTAATTTAATATATGATGGTTAAGAGACACTAGATTCTTCACTACAGGATGAAAATATCAGTAATATGTGAATGTTAAAGATTATTTTTAAAAGAAAAAGTAAAATAATTAAAATCAAATAAATGAGTTAAAAAAATACATTTTATTTCTTTCAAATACATTTAATAGAAAAATATGGATTACAGGCAAGATATTTCTCTTACCACAAAGAACAATCAAGTGTAAGATTATATTTTTATATATACACAACTTTATATTTATTTATTGATAACATAACAACTGTACAGCGGTATTATTATTGATCTCTGAGAATACATTTCAGAGCTAATTACCCATACATTAATCAAGAGTGCCTTCCGTCTGTCCCAGTAATATGGTATTCTTTTGTTTCAGTCATTTGACTGCGGCCATGCTGGAGCACCGGTTTTAGTTGAACAAATCAACCCCAGGACTTATTCTTTATAAGCCTAGTACTTATCCTATTGGTCTCTTTTGCCAAACTTCTAAGTTACGGGAATGTAAACACACCAACATCAGTTGTCAAGTGATGGGGGGGGGGAGACAAACACAGGCAGACACATACATATACATATATATACGATGGGCTTCTTTCAGTTTCTGTCTACCAAATCCACCCACGAGGCTTTGGTTGGCCCAAGGCTATAGAAGACACTTGCCCAAGGTACCACACAGTGGGACTGAACTCGGAACCATGTGGTTAGTAAGCAAGCTACTTACCACACAGCCATGCTGGTTTATGGAATATATATATCAAGTATGCTTTTATTTTTTAAAATATCACAATAATACACCATGTCACCAATGTAGATATAGCTGTGGTAATATAAAATATAGCAATAGCAGCTTGTTTTCACCTTGCTATCTCTTCTTTCCAGCATGAATACATTTATAGTTTACAAGTTATTTTTTAAATATAATGTATTTTAACAAAGAGCATGTCTACAAATAAATTACATGTATCTTGTGTAAGAGGTAATTAAAAGAAGCAAACTGAGGAAGGGTAACTGGCTGGAAAAGAATATATCAACAAGTAAACCATGAGTATCTATTTTGTCCTGGGTTCGTTGATTACTGTTAAATCCGCAAGGTTAATTCATGACTTAGCAATGAAAATGATCTTGAAATGTTTGTTGTCGTTTTGAGTAGTAATCAATTCTGACAAAGATAGTCACACTTTTGTATGGATGGATATATGAGAAGTTAAGTTGCACTTTTGAGCAAATGATTTACCACAGATATCACATAAATATGGTTTCTCCCCTGTATGAATACGATTATGATTGATTAAGTCACCACTTCCTGAGAATGATTTACTACAGATATCACAGTGAAATGGTTTCTCTCCAGTATGGATACGTATGTGTTTGGTTAGGTTAGCCCTTTGAGAGAATGATTTACTACAGATATCACAGTAATATGGCTTCTCCCCTATATGAATTCGCTTGTGTCTAGTTAAGTCACTACTTCCAGAGAATGATTTACCACAGACATCGCAGCGAAATGGTTTCTCACCTGTATGCATACGTATGTGCTTAGTTAAGTCACTATTTCCAGAGAATGACTTACCACAGATACCACAGTGATATGGCTTCTCTCCTGTATGAATTCGCTTGTGGTTAGTTAAAACAGTATTATGAGAGAATGATTTACCACAGATATCACAATGATATGGTTTCTCTCCTGTATGCATACATATGTGTTTCCTTAAATCATTACTTCCAGAGAATGATTTACCACAGAAATCACAGTGATATGGTTTCTCTCCTGTATGAATACGTTTATGTCTACTTAACTTAGCACTTTCAGAGAATGATTTACTGCAGATGTCACAGTGATATGGTCTTTCTCCTGTATGAATACGTTTGTGAGTAGTTAAGACACTATTTTGAGAGAATGATTTACCACACATATTGCAGTGGAAAGGTTTTTCTCCTGTATGAATACGTGTGTGTTTATGTAAGTCACTACTTCGAGAGAATGATTTACCACAGATATCACAGTGATATGGTTTCTCTCCTGAATGAAAACGTTCGTGTCTACTTAAGTTGGTACGTTGAGAGAATGACTGATCACAAATTTCACAATGATATGGCTTCTCCCCTGTATGAATACGTTTGTGTATAGTTAAGACACTATTTTCAGAGAATGATTTACCACAGATATCACAATGAAATGGTTTCTCTCCTGTATGAATACGTATGTGTCTTGTTAAGGAAATACCTTTAGAGAAAAATTTACCACAGATTTCACAGTGATATGATGTATCTCTCAACATTTTTGACATTTTTACAAAGAATATAAAAACCCAATCCACTATCAGCTGTGATTTTCATTCAAATATAAAAAAAGGTGCTGCAAACACCTTCAAAAATGTATTTAAGTTTAATTAATAGGCAAAGGCACCAGACAATGAAGTAGGGAAATGTTTTTTTTTTTATCTCAGTTCAGAGCAAATATTTCACAGTAATAGTAGTAGGGTTATATCTGTCAGGTGTACCATTTCCATTTAGTCTTCAAGAGATGACAAATACTGAAGATGTATCCAATATAAAAATAAATCCTGTTGTGTCAACGTTATCTGTTAATCTGAAATAATAAAGAAACAGAGGAGAGATCAATATGAAGATTTTACATTTCTTTATAGATAAAACAAACGACATCAAATACCATTGTATGAAATCTGCATATTTAAGGCAGTGCTCCAGCTTGGCCGCAGTCACATGACTGAGACAAGTAAAAGAATAAAAGAATTTGTAAACTACAGGTAGGTGCAGGGGACAAAGAATGGATGCACAGTCAATAGATTAGGCAAGGATAAGGAAAAGGAAAGATTTGGCTGCTGTTTCTAGCACGCCCTGCCACCACGTAACAGCTATTTGCGATAAAGGACCCACCGATATTTCGCTGTGAAATGATTTTTTGACTCCTCCCCCACTTTCTTTTCCGGTAAAAAGTGACTTGCAGCGCGTTTGGTGGACAGATACGTTGAACGCACTCGAAAAAAAAAACTGTGGAAAAAAACTATTTCACTCCGAGGTACGAACGGGTCCGTGGAGGCGCAATGGCCCAGTGGTTAGGGAAGCGGACTCGCGGTTTCGATTCCCAGACCGGGCGTTGTGAGTGTTTATTGAGCGAAAACACCTAAAGCTCCACGAGGCTCCGGCAGGGGATGGTGGTGAACCCAGCTCTACCCTTTCACCACAACTTTCTCTCACTCTTTCTTCCTGTTTCTGTTGTGCCTGTAATTCAAAGGGCCAGCCTTGTCACACTGTGTCACGCTGAATATCCCCGAGAACTACGTTAAGAGTACACGTGTCTGTGGAGTGCTCAGCCACTTGCACGTTAATTTCACGAGCAGGCTGTTCCGTTGATCGGATCAACTGGAACCCTCGACGTCGTTGTTGGCGACGGAATGCCAACAACAACGAACGGGTCTTTTACGAAATATTTACCGTTGAAAGTATGTGAAGTAAGGCATTCCTTCGATATAACTCGACAAAATCAAAACACTTCACTTCGGGTGTTTCCGTGAAAAGCTGAAAAGCACGAAAAGAAAAACAAAACTCCGTTTGTCTTTTCCGGAAAAAAGTGGCTTGCAACAGGTTTGTAGATCAGATACGTTGAATGCACTCGAAAGAGCTCATGGAAAAAAAAATTATGTCCATTACAAAATATTTACCGATTTTTAATTAGCAAACCTGCAACATATCAATATTTCAGTTGGGAAGTATAATCCTATTGGTAAAAGTCAACAAGACGACGACGGGCGAACATCTTTGTTCCAATGTATCTTCAATGGTAGAATTACTGTATGCTTGGAGGGTTCGCGTAATAATTCTGTGATTTACACACACTATTACAGATTTATTCAAGTAAACCATTATCAACTTACCTTTTTCAACATGACAACAGTGAGCAAACTCCAAAGGAAATTATCTCGTTGTTAGTTTGGACTTTTCCATGGATTTTTCCACTTTATTCTACGCCACTAACGGTCTGATAATTTCCATCTGTAGACATCGATTCGTATCTGTCTCTAAAATATTGTTTTAACATTTGAGTATTTATTTTCCACAAGAGATATTAAATCAATATAGAAATTCTAATCATAATTGTTTCTACATCTGCATTTATGCAAATTTAGAAACATCTGCATTTAATGTACTTCTGTTATGATCGCCTTTTCTTTGTATATCAATCCAGTGCAATTGACTGACCAAACTATTAGGTCTACATTTAGCAATAACCGCTTGATAAGTAAAACTGTTTAATTCGTCTTTTATTTATGACTGAATAGCACAACATAGAACCGTCGTGATCTACAATAATTCTTCTTTCAGCGTAATTAAATGATTTTGATATCGGAATTAATATTCTCGGTGTTTCTCTTCTAAGCATTGTGAATCATTACCTTATTATAAACAATATACATTAAAGCAATACATATATTTAATATACATTTAAACAAAGGATAAATGTAATGCCAGATATACGCAGATATATATTTTATGGGAAGTGCAAGTAAAGACACGAAGCTGGTTCATTGTGATTAGATACGAATTGATGTCTGAAGAAGATCAGATATACTAACTTTTATTCTGTGTAATATAAGGGAATAAAACGTTTGAAGTTCCCAATCTTACAACAAGATAATTTCTTTTGGAGTTTGGTTGATACATTGATTTACTGTTTGACATACGAGTAACGGTAAGTTGACAAAGATTTACATGAATAAATCTGTAATGATATGTATGAGAAATAGAACTATTACGTGAACTCTTTAACCATAAAATCAATACAAGTGACAAATACAATGTTAGAACAATGATATTCACTCGCTGTCCCCGTCTTCTTGTTGACTTTCACCTACAGGATAATACTTTCAAACTGAAATGTTGACCTGTTGTTTTTGAAAGAAATAAGATACTTCAGTGTTACATGTAATATAAAGTAAATTACAGATTTGCTAATTGAAAACATTTTCATGCTGCTAGATATGCATAGATGTTCTCTTCCATACCGCATGATGCTCTGAAATCACTGATTAAACATAATTTAAACAATAACAATAAATAAGATGACATTCCTTCGTTACTGAAACTAACTTGTCAAAACTAAGGAATGCCTTTAATTCTGATCTTTTTTTTTTTTATTATTGTTAAAGTTGATTTGATGTGCATCTTTTGTAATAACTATAATTCATCGATGGTCGGGATATGGAATGTGAAAGAAATGTCTGCAATGAGAATGATGGGTTTTAGTGACTCTTGATGTCTATTTAGAGATGGTCTAGAATAACTTATTGATTTAACTAGTTCTTATAATAATCTATTCGATTCAGTATTTAAGAAAAGGTAACGAAGAGTAGAGTTAATACGAATGACAATGGGTGAGTGAGAAATAGAAATTTACAGCTGTCCACTACAACAGAACTGATATCCTAAAACCACCTTGGTAACGCTCATCTGGGAAGGGCTTTACCCCACCCCACCCATATCCTCTCTGTCCTATCAACCTTCCCCCCCCCCCACATTTCATCCCCTAACACCCATCACTTCTCTATCACCAGAAAGCAGACTAGGCACATATGACATACTCTGGTTTTCTCAGTCACCTCTCGTCCCTCACCCCAGACCACTTCCATTTTCCATTATCTATCCCCGCCTACTGTCTCCATCAATCACCTCCTTTCTGCATCTTCTCTCCCCTGTGCTGCTCTCCATCATTAACATCTTATTTATCTATCTACCACATTACCTGCCCGAGCCTCTTGCACTTCTTTCCATCACTTGCTACAGTCACCACTATCCTGCTCACCAGCCCAATTCAAACCTCTATTTAACCTCACCTATTCTCACCATGCCCGATGTTCCTCAAAGTCATGTCCAGATACATTTTCACCATTATCTCTCCCACTATTGCTCTCCTCATCTTACTCTCTAACTCACTGTCCTGTATTTTCCAACTAGAGCATCCAGGTATCTATAGCAAGGCACCTATCTCTGCCCTCTATACATTTAATCTCTCATCTGCCACAAAACCCTACCACCTCAATACTACTTCACCCTCTCAGCTGGGGGTTTTGCCCCCCCCTTTTTTTCTTCTAGCAATGTACTTGGTGACCTTGTTGGTAATGGTGCCACATAAAAAGCACCCGATACACACTGTAAAGTAGTTGATGTTGTGAAGGGCTTCAATCTGTAGAAACCATATCAAAACAGACAACAAAGCCGGATATAGCTCCCAGTCTTGCCAGCTCCCGTCAAACCATTCAACCCATGCCAGACATAACAATGATGATGATGATGATGATGGCTAATGTAGTCCTGGAAACAGAGAAACTGAAGGAAAGACAGGATAGTCATGGATGCAATGTTTTTGATCATAAGTTTGTTCAATCATGGCTGATCTGGAGCTAAAGTGTATTGAAATTCACTACTCTGTTTAATATAATGGTACACAATGTGAAGATGTAACTGTAGTTTACAAACATGTAGATTTCCTACAATTTTATAGGATGTAATTTGTCTATCAATATAGAAATGTTGTTAAATTTCCATGCTTATCTATCCCTTGTATCTTATATTGTGTCTTTGTTATTTCAGATTAACAGATGACATTGGCATAAAAGAACATTTTTACATTGGCTGTATCATCTATATTTATCTTTTAAAGATTAAGGAGAATGATGTACAGAAGAGATATAAACCTTATACGATAAATCTATGGCAGGGTCACTGTGAAATACTTGCTCTCAACTGAGATTAACAGCAGCATTTCTCTATGTCTTGTCTGATGTGTTTGAATTCTAATTAAACTTGGATGAATTTCTAAGAATTCTGAGGATATTTAGATTTCAGTGAAGATTGCAGCTGAGAGCAGTGGAAATACTTGCAAGTAATAAACGGTAACTAGAAGAAAAATCAAAGTATACACTGTGGTGGCAAAAGATAGATAAGGGAAAAGTTTAACACGGTGAAAACTTTAAGGATTTGGTCTATTTTGTCACTTGAAGAAATGTCAAAAGATAGACAGAAATCATCATATCATTGTGGTGTATGCGGTAAAATATTCTCTGCAAAAAATGTTTTGACTAAACACCAACTAATTCATACAGGAGAGAAGTTATTTCACTGTGATACTTGTGGTAAATCATTCTCTCAAATTGATAAGCTAAGGTCTCACAAATGTATTCATACAAGAGAAAAGCCATTTCACTGTGATATTTGTGGTAAATCATTCAGGACAAGTAGTCATGTAACTATACACAAGCGTATACATACAGGAGAGAAACCATTTCATTGTGATGTTTGTGGAAACTCATTCTCTCAAAATGGTATCCTATCTAGACACAAACGTATTCATACAGGAGAGAAACCATATCCCTGTGATACCTGTGGCAAATCCTTCTCTCATAGTAATGTTTTGATTAATCACAAGCGTATTCACACAGGGGAGAAACCATATTGCTGTGATGTCTGTGGTAAATCATTCTCACAGAATAGTACGTTAATGAAACATGAACGTATTCACACAGGAGAGAAGCCATATCACTGTGATATCTGTGGTAAATCATTCTCTGTAAGTTGTAGTTTAACTACTCATAAACGAGTTCATACTGGGGAGAAACCATTTCACTGTGATATTTGTGGTAAATTCTGCTCAACTGCAAGTCAAATAAGTTTTCATAAACGTATTCATACAGGAGAGAAACCATATCGCTGTGAAATCTGTGGTAAATCATTCTATCGAAATGTTTTGTTAACTATACACAGACGTGTTCATACAGGAGAGAAACCATTTCATTGTGATGTGTGTGATAAATCATTCTCTGTATGTAATGCCTTAACTACTCACAAGCGTATTCATACAGGAGAGAAGCCATATCACTGTGATATCTGTGGTAAATCATTCTCTCACCCTAATGTCTTAATTTGTCATAAACGTATTCATACAGGGAAGAAGCCCTATCACTGTGATATTTGTGATAAATACTTCTCACAAAATAGTACCTTAACAAAACACAAACGTATACATACAGGAGAGAGACCATTTCAGTGTCAATTTTGTGGCAAATCATTCTCTCGAATGGATCACTTAGTTAAACACAAACGTATTCATACAGGGGAGAGACCATTTCACTGTGATGTTTGTGGTAAATCATTTCTTGCAAATAGTGCCTTAACTACTCACAAACATATTCATACAGGAGAGAAGCCGTATCACTGTGACATTTGTGGCAAATCATTCACTGGAAGTAGTGAGTTAACTAAACACAAACGTATTCATACAGGAGAAAAGCCATACCACTGTGATGTCTGTGGTAAATCTTTCTCTGTAAGTAATGCCTTAACTACTCACAAGCGTATTCATACAGGAGAGAAGCCATTTCACTGTGACATTTGTGGTAAAACTTTCTCAGTAAGTAATGCATTAATGAGTCACAAACGTATTCATACAGGGCAGAAGCCATATCACTGTGATATCTGTGATAAAAGCTTCTCACAAAATAGCACCTTAACTAAACACAAACGTATACATACAGGAGAGAAACCATTTCAATGTCATGTTTGTGGCAAATTCTTTTCTCGAATAGATCACGTAATTAAACACAAACGGATTCATACCGGAGAGAAACCATTTCAGTGTGGTGTTTGTGGCAAATCCTTTGCAACAGGTAGTGCCTTAACTTCTCACAAACGTATACATACTGGGGAGAAGCCATATCACTGTGATATCTGTGGTAAATCATTTTCTGGAAGAAGTGAGTTAACTACTCACAAGCGTATTCATACAGGAGAGAAGCCATATCACTGTGATGTCTGTGGTAAATCATTCTCTTACCCTAATGTCTTAATTTATCACAAACGTATTCATACAGGTGAGAAGCCATATCAGTGTGATATCTGTGGTAAATCCTTCTCTCAAAATGGTAATTTGTCTAAACACAAACGTATTCATAGAGAGTAACCATTTCACTGTAATATGTGTGGTAAATTAATCGCCCAAAAATGTATCTTAGCTTTACATGTATCTATCTATACAAAGATGTGACTAGCCTTGTCAAAATTAATTACATTTTACAACAGCAAACAATATTTTAAAACCATTTTCCATAATAAATCATGGATTCATATTATGCACGTAAAAATAATCCACGACAATAATTATACATATGGTTCTGTTTTTGAAGTTATGTTTTGTAGACTGATGCATTTTCTTATGCCAACCCTTGCAGTGGTGTCTTACCTTGGATACACATATTTTATATGGACGTGCTATATTTTTAAAATTCAATGTATGTATGTATGAAATCACTCATAACCATAAATGTATTTGTGGAGGCAAGATATTGCATAGTGATAACGAGTGGTTGTGACTATATTTTATATTACTCCAGCTATATCTTCATTGGTTATGTAACACAGGATTGAGATATTTTCAATAAAAGCATATTCATATATATTCTGTGTAACATATTTCATGGATAGAGGAAAGATACTGTTAATATATTTGATATTGTGGGTAAATAGCTGAGAAATGTATTTTCAGAGATCAATGATGTTACTGTATAGTTGTTATAAAGTTTTGTTTGTGTAATGTGTGACTCTCTCACTCTACATGCACTTTTCACTTGACTAACATTCTACTGTCCTCCCTCCAACTCTTTACCCCACAAACACACACACATGCCCACCCACGCAGTAATGTATATACATACATTCTATATTCTCTGCTTACTGTCTTGGATTCTTCCTCTATTGGTCAGTGTTTCGTAATAGCATGTCAAACTATGTAAGGCAATTAACAATTGGGATGACTTAATAAACATAAATATTGAGGAGTGTGGGGAGGTGCCCTTGCACTTTAAATGGATAATTACAGACATTAAGAACATCCTAAGTCTAAATGAA
>NC_068984.1:129532490-129536035 GCF_001194135.2 Octopus bimaculoides | reverse complement strand
TCTTCGTTTTATTTGCTTTTTTCATTTTAAATTTGCTTTAACCCTAACCCTAACTCTAACCCTAGGGTTAGGGTTAGGGTTAGAGTTAGGGTTAGGGTTAGGGTTAATTGTTTCAGAATCGTTTGTTTATGTAGTCGGCACTTAATGTATATCGGCTGAATGGACGTCAGTGATTGGTTGAAATTACAGAAATACGACAACTTTAACATGGAATAATTTATGGATTTCTTTTTTTTTTAAGAAGACTAAGAGAAAAAGATGTTTTATATGACACATTCTACCAGTGTTCCAAGTTTCAAAGTGTTTCGTTAATGAAAAATGTGGCCCCCGTTTTAAAAAAGATCCAAAATGTCTTTACCTGGGAAAAGAAAACTGATACCAGAGGGATACCAGCAAATGTAATTACCATGAACTTTTAAAAGTCTATAACATAGACATATTAGGTACTGAATAGGTTTTCTCAAAGGACTTAATAATGTTTAAAAAATAAGTTAATCGTTTTTGACAAGTGTAAATGAAGTCATTCAGATATGGATTCATTCCATTTTTCCATTTTCATTGTTTAATCAATCCTTTTTTCCTTCGTCCCCCCCCCACACACTTTTGTGGTTTTGTCTGTCCTTGTATTGTCCCCTCTATGTTTAGCCCCCCCCCCCCCTTGTGGGCAATAAAGAAATAGAAATAGGTTAGTTATCAAAATAAATTGAAGAAGCACTTTTCAGATGATGATGAACTTATTTCCAAAGTAAAGTCTTGGCTCCAGACGCAACCTACCGACTTCCATAGATGAGGTCTTCTCAGCTGCATAAAGCGATGGGAGAAGTGTGACACTATTAGTGGTGGTTATGATGAGCAGGACTAATAATTAAGCTAAGGTTCATTTATCCCAGTCCTTGGGAAGTAGATCAGGGTAAATATTTAATGAACATCCCTCATATGGCTGACATTATACAAATTTTTTTGTTGTTGTTATTGTTTTTCAGTGTTCAGTAAAAAAAATATGTTTAAAGTTCCCTTCAAAGATGTGGAGACATGATACATGACATATTTTCATGACTCCTAACATTGTATTTTGCAGGAGAAAATATGTTTGAGAAAAATAAACAAACAAAATATAAATTGCACCAGCACTAATTGATATGGTTGATAACACTGGTCTGCATTTGGGAATTTTTTAATTTTTATTTTTGTTCATGGATGTGATCTTCTGTATTCTTGAATTACTGATTTTAAATATCAAAGCTGTTTTGTGCTATCACATAAGGGTTTTCAATAAAATACAAATTAATGATAAAAAAATGTGAAATTTTAATAAATTATTACTTTATTAAAATGAAGCAAGTAATCATGGAAAAGCATCTTCTATTAATTTTAAGAACATATGTATTCCAAATCAACATGAAATAATTCATGTTTATCATGAATCATCAACATTCTGCTTCATGATGATGGTACCAACTGAATGTTTCAGGAGCTAGAAGCTTGTGTTCCTTCAGTCTAGAGCCAAGTAATTGTGCACATTCTTTTGGAATGTTAAGGTCTCTGACAAAGTCACTTCGTTGAAGAGATTGGAATTGTCATTTGTTGGTGGTTCATCGTGTACTTCCATCTCATTAGTATCACCAGTACCAGACTTTGATGAAATTTACCCATGTCTCTAGTGCCACAGGTACAGGAATATCATTTGAGTATGGAACAGGCCTTATTGTTGATGGAAAATTTGGGTATATTATGTAATCCTTAGTCTTGTTTAATCCAGCTACTTTAGTCATACAGAAGTAGCAGTCCTCAAGATTCATTTCAAGTTTCCAACTGACCACATTTGGAGCTTACTAATACAACTCTTGCAAACTTTGTGAGGTGCAAATGGCTTGTCCTGGTCTCCACAGTTGCAGCCAAAATAAGCTAAATAGCAGCACTTCAACAAAGAGTAATATTGCTCCAGGTATCTGAAGGTGTGAATTGCCTGCAGACATAGTGGAATATGTCTGGTGAATTTATGCAGGCCTCTAGACATATTCACAATCAGACAATAAAGAAAAATATTTTAGATTCAGTATTTAAGCCTATGTAAGGTAAGCATTTTCATAGGTCATACGCTTCATCATTTATTTATGCAAAAAGAGAAAAGTAATGTTTCTATATAACTTGAGAACCTGATGTGCTAAAGATGAAATAAAAAAGCATCATGAATGACTATTTTTCATATATATTTCACAAAAGATACCGTACAGTCAATAAAAAAAATCATGCACACCAGAATAATTCAGTTTGGACATGTGTAAAGCGTATTACAATAAACATTGAGGTCTAGGGAATTTTTTTTATCACTAGAATTATAACTTCACCAAACGTAACTCATTAATCTCGAAAGCATATATATATATATGTACATACACACAAACACATAAAGGAATATATGTAGAGAGATATAAGGTGAGGTACAGAAGGAAGGAAAAAGAATTAAGGATATTAGTAGTGAACAGAGGTCATAAGTAACTTGGCCTTGAAGATAATGCTGGTGTCACATAAAAAGCACTGGTTCTGGTGCTATGTTTAAAGCACCCAGTATACTCTGTTAAGTGGTTGGTGTTAGGAAGGACATACAGGACAATGAAAACTGGTCTGGGTCCTGGCCTTCCCAGCTCCTGTCAAACTGTTTAACTGATGCCAACATGGAAAACAGGAGGCGCAATGGCCCAGTGGTTAGGGCAGCAGACTCGCGGTTTTGATTCCCAGACCGGGCGTTGTGAGTGTTTATTGAGTGAAAACACCTAAAGCTCCACGAGGCTCCGGCAGGGGATGGTGGCGAACCCTGCTGTACTCTTTCACCACAACTTTCTCTCACTCTTACTTCCTGTTTCTGTTGTGCTTGTAATTCAAAGGGCCAGCCTTGTCACACTGTGTCATGCTGGATATCCCCGAGAACTACGTTAAGAGTACACGTGTCTGTGGAGTGCTCAGCCACTTGCACATTAATTTCACGAGCAGGTTGTTTCCGTTGATCGAATCAACTGGAACCCTCGACGGAGTGCCAACAACAACAACATGGAAAACAGACATAAAATGAAGATGATGATATTGGCTGATATATAACAACTGAAAGAACGACAGGATAGTTATGGATGCAATGTTTTTGATCGTAAGTTTGCTCAATCAGAGCTGATCTGGAGCTAAACAACAATGACAAATGATGTTTGTCATGAAAGAAGAATCTTAATAGCCATTATTCTGTACACACAAACACAAAAATTCTCCAGACATTTAGCTGTTATTTTTAGCCTATCGCGTTTCGCGGCGAGGGCTTCATATGCTGTGACCCTTCTGCAGTTTCACTATAAATCTATGCATGCGGAAACAGACAAAACGGTCCTACATTTTCACTATTAGACAGCGGGATGGGGTGACGATGTGTGTGTGGATCAATTTTGGAGTTTTTTATAAAAAAAATTCGAAATTAAAATTTGTTCGGTGGACATTGGAATTAGACACTGAGGGAAAATGGCTGTAACTTTTTTATTTTTTAATTTTGGCGATTTTCGTTT
>NC_068984.1:129528028-129531176 GCF_001194135.2 Octopus bimaculoides | reverse complement strand
TCTTCCACCACAACTTTCTCTCATTCTTTCTTCCTGTTTCTGTTGTACCTGTATTTTCAAAGGGCCAGCCTTGTCACACTGTGTCACGCTGAATATCCCCGAGAACTACGTTAAGGGTAAAGGTGTCTGTGGAGTGCTCAGCCACTTGCACGTTAATTTCACGAGCAGGCTGTTCCGTTGATCGGATCAACTGGAACCCTCGACGTCGTAAGCGACGGAGTGACAACAACAACAATAACTTGTTTACAGATGGAATGCTCTATTCTTAACTTCTGTTCCAGAGAGTTATCAACCATCGTTGTTCTTAGACTTTTGCTCTTAATCTTCATCGTTCCTAGTAAGTTACCATTCTGCTCGTTCTAAAGCTTTAATGTTTTTCTTCTTAAGTCTTCAAACTTTTCCTTTATCAAAAAAAAATGTGTTCTGTTTAATTCATATAAATCCAGATAGATTAAAGTTAAATGTTTCGTATAGTCTTTGTTTTGCTAGTAGAGCACATTAATGAATCAGAATTTATTTTAGTCATTTATTTCACATCTATTTTCGAGATTTTCCTGTTTCCTTTATCTTAATTTATATCTGAGATATAAGTTTTTATTTTTATCTATCTCATTTACTGTTGCGATTTTTGCAAGCAGCTTTTCGACTTCTCGTGGTTACATTTACATAATCAAATGCTAAAGAACCTGCCTGGCTGAAGAACACTGAAATTTGCAGCCACATTTCCCTCAAATCGCACTGGCGAAAGTAAAGAGTACGTACACCCGGTGGTTAGGGTTAAGATTAGGGTTAGGGTTTTTTGTTAAGCCGAAAACTGGTGGTGTACGTATTCTTTACCTCCGTTGAAAACCATATTCCATATTATAATCCCTGATCTACCTGCTTACATACATGCAGATATGTTTGTAACTGGTTTGATGGAGTGGTTGGATGCTTGGTTAGGGCTATATGTCGTTCCCATCTAAAACCAAGTCACCCTGTGTTGGCAACCATTTCTTGTGTCGAAAGTCATAAATTGTTGCTGAAATGAGTTGACGGTTAATATTGGTTTCAAAATTTAGCACAAGGATAACAATTTCTGGAAGGGTTAATCGATTACATCGATCTCAGAGCTCAACTGGTACTTATTTTATCGACCCCGAAAGGCACATCATTTGTTTTGGGATATCTAGCTCATCACCCTCCCTCTCCTGCTTTACACCACCACCTAGTTTTTTCATCTCTTTTTTGTTTTGTTGTTTCTTTGTGTTTGAATGTTATAAGGAACATAGATACTTTAAAAAAAGAAACAAAACAAGAACAACGGCATTCCACAGAGTGTCAACTGTTGTTCAAATGAGTTGACTGTTAACTTACTGTAAGCTGTGCCTAATAACGGTTTCTAATTTTGGTATGAGGTTAGAAAGGTCCGAGGAGGAGGTACATCGATTACATTGACCCCAGTGCTCAACTGTACATATTTTATCGAATCCGAAAGGATGAAAGGCATAGTCGACGTCGGCGGAATTTGAACTGGGAACGTGCAGATGGGCGACATGCCGCTATGCATTTTCTCCAGCGTGCTAACGATTCTGCCAGCGTGCTAACGATTCTGCCAGCTCGCTGCTTTTAAGCTGTGCATATTAACGACACCACTACACAGAGCAAACGTTTAAATAAGATTTATTATGGCACAGTAGTCATGAATAGATGTTCATACATCACGGAATATCAAGATGATAAATAGCGTAATAAAACATGCAAAGGAAATGTCTATTCAAAGTGAAATAATTTTCGTTTTATTCCAACTACTTGAAGATTTTTCAGTTTTCAATCTGTTGTATTCAAATTATGCAAACAGATGTAGTTTTGCGTGCTGATGACGAACATTGTGTTCAATTCTTCTAAAAGTTAATAATTAACAAGATAGAACCATTCAAAGTTATTGGTCAAGCACGTCTGACCCAAGAAAATATTGGGTCGAGTTCAAACGAGCCTTGATTATAATTCCATAACCTTGCCACGCATTAAAGAAATCGATTTTTTTTTCAACTTTTTAAATTCCATTAACTTTCTTATACTTGGCTAAAATTGCATATATTTTATGCTAAAATATTCATTGTATGGTAAATTTTCAGATTAACACCCGCACGATTTTCATTAGGGTTAGGGTTACGGTAACCCAACCCTAAACCTAAAACCCTAGTGAAAATTCATTAACTTTCCTAAACTTGATTAAATTGCATATACTTTATGTTAAAATATTCATTGTATTTATAACATTTATATTCATATAAATTTTATAGCATAATAATTATTATTACGATTAATAAAATCTTTTATAGCATAATAATTATTATTACAATTAATAAAATCTTTTATAGCATAATAATTATTATAACAATTAATAAAATCTTTTATAGCATAATAATTATTATTACAATTAATAAAATCTTTTATAGCATAATAATTATTATTACAATTAATAAAATCTTTTATAGCATAATAATTATTATTACTTTCGTATGTGTATTACCGGCATAATGCCTCTCCCAAGGTTTAATTGTAATTATTATTACAATTAATAAAATCTTTTTACCATTATTTACTCAAGAGCCTCTTCGTATTGACATTTCGCTTGACTCATTTCTATATATTATTATTTTTATTATTTGAGCTCGACCTAACATTTTCTTGTGTCAAACATGTTTAATGTTTGACCAATTATGCAATGCAGCTCTGTTTTCTCTATTTCTTTTTCTCAGTAATTAGATTAGATCAGGGGTTTTCAAACTGTGGTCCTCGGACCACAGGGGGTCCGCAAGGACAAGACAGGGGGTCCGTGGACAGCAAATACTTTTTATGGGCAATTTGATTTTATATATGTTTTTTAATCGAAATCTTTTAATTGACAATAAACCTATTTGTTAAATACTGTTAAATAAATATATGTTATTTTAAGCAAATATTTATGTATAAATTTCATAAGCGTTTATAAGGGGGTCCCTAAGGTAAAGCCTGAAATATGAAGGGGTTCGCAAGTCAAAAAGTTTGAAAACCCCTGGATTAGATTATTGTATATTATGAATTTTTGTATTCTTTGCATAAAATAAAGAACATTTTTTTAAAATTTATTTTTTTCTAAAATAATAATTATGATAATTAATAA
>NC_068984.1:129523873-129527384 GCF_001194135.2 Octopus bimaculoides | reverse complement strand
TATATATATATATATATATATATATATATATATATATATATATTACACATATATGAGTGAATATGTATATTCATATACGCACCAGATGTGAATATATGCCTGTACAAGTGTGCATATATGTATATGTTAATGTTTTTGATCATAAGTTTGCTCAATCAGGACTGATCTGAAGCTAAAGAATAATGACAAATGGTGTTTGTCATGAAAGAAGAATGTTAATGTCCATTATTCTGTTGTTTAATATAACGGTACACAATGTGAAGATGTAACTGTAGTTTACAAACATGTAGATTTCATACAATTTTATAGGACATAATTTGTCTATCAATATAGAAATGTTGTTAAATTTCCATGCTTATCTATCCCTTGTATCTTATATTGTGTCTTTGTTATTTCAGATTAACAGATGACATTGGCATAAAAGAAGAGACATAATCCTTTTATGATAAATCTGTGGCAGGATCACTCTGAAATACTTGCTCTCAGCTGAGATTAACAGCAGTATTTGTGTTTGAATTCTAATTAAACTCGGATGAATTTCTAAGAGTTCTGAGAATATTAGATTTCAGAAGATTATAGCTGATTAAAGTGGAAATACTTGTAAGGAATATACTTGTAACTCAAAGAAGAAAACTCAAACTACAGTGGAAAATTTTAAATATTTGATCTATTTTCTCCATTGAAGTGATGCCGAAAGTTATACATAATTCATCATGTTGTGATATCTGTGGTAAATCATTCAGGACAAGTAGTCATATCACTAGACACAAGCATATTCATACGGGGGAGAAGCCATATCACTGTGAAATCTGTGGAAAATCGTTCACTCAAGGTGGTATCTTAACTAGACACAAACGTATTCATACAGGAGAGAAGCCATATCCCTGTGATACCTGTGGCAAATCCTTCTCTCATAGTAATGTCTTAGTTAATCACCAGCGTACTCATACAGGGGAGAAGCCATATTGCTGTGACATCTGTGGTAAATCATTCTCACAGAATGCTACATTAATGAGACATAAACTTATTCATACAGGAGAAAAACCGTATCGCTGTGATATCTGTGGTAAAGCATTTGCTTTAAATAGTGGTTTAACTTCTCATAAACGTGTTCATACTGGAGAAAGGCTATTTCACTGTGATATTTGTGGTAAATTATGCTCAACTGCACGTGAAGTAAGTTTACATAAACGTGTTCATACAGGAGAGAAACCATATCACTGTGATATTTGTGGTAAATCGTTCTCTGTAAGTAGTGCCTTAACTTCTCACAAGCGTATTCATACTGGAGAGAAGCCATATCACTGTGACATTTGTAGTAAATCGTTCTCTGTAAGTAGTGCCTTATCTACTCACAAGCGTATTCACACAGGAGAGAAGCCATATCACTGTGATGTCTGTGGTAAATCATTCTCTAGCCATAATATCTTAAGTAGTCACAAAGTCATTCATACCGGGAAGAAGCCCTATCACTGTGATATTTGTGATAAATACTTTTCACAACATAGTACCTTAACAAAACACAAACGTATACATACAGGAGAAAAACCATTTGAGTGTCATATTTGTGGCAAAAAATTTTCTCGAAAGGATCACTTAAACAAACACAAGCGTGTTCATACAGGAGAGAAACCATACCATTGTGATGTCTGTGGTGTGTCATTTTCTACAGATAGTAATTTAATTAGTCACAAGCGTATTCATACAGGGAAGAAGCCATATTGTTGTGATATCTGCAGTAAACCATTCTCTGCAGGTAATGCCTTAATTACTCACAAGCGTATTCATACGGGAGAGAAGCCGTACCACTGTGATATCTGTGGTAAATCATTCACTCAGGGTAGTGTCTTAACTGGGCACAAACGTATTCATACAGGAGAGAAGCCATATCCCTGTGATACTTGTGGCAAAACCTTCTCTGATAATTATGTCTTAATTAATCACCAGCGTACTCATACAGGGGAGAAGCCATATAACTGTGACACCTGTGGTAAATCATTCTCACAGAATGGTACATTAATGAGACATAAACGTCTTCATACAGGAGAGAAACCATATCACTGTGATATCTGTGGTAAATCGTTTGCTTTAAATGGTGGTTTAACTTCTCATAAACGTGTTCATACTGGAGAGAGGCTATTTCACTGTGATATCTGTGGTAAATTTTTCTCAACTGTAAGTAAAGTAAGTTTACATAAACGTATTCATACAGGAGAGAAACCATATCACTGTGATATTTGTAGTAAATCATTCTCTGTAAGTAGTTCTTTAACTACTCACAAGCGTACTCATACTGGAGAGAAGCCATATCACTGTGATATTTGTAGTAAATCGTTCTCTGTAAGTAGTGCCTTATCTACTCACAAGCGTATTCATACAGGAGAGAAGCCATGTCATTGTGATATCTGTGGCAAATCATTCACTAACCATAGCATTTTACGTAATCACAAACGTATTCATACAGGGGAGAAGCCATATCATTGTGATATCTGCAGTAAATCATTTGCTGCAGGTAATGCCTTAACTACCCACATGCGTGTTCATACAGGAGAGAAGCCATATCACTGTGATATTTGTGGTAAATCATTCGCTGTATGTAATGCCTTAACTTTCCACAAGCGTATTCATACAGGAGAGAAACCCTATCACTGTGATGTCTGTGGTAAATCTTTCTCTGTAAGTAGTTCCTTAAATACTCACAAGCGTATTCACACGGGGGAGAAACCATATTGCTGTGGTGTCTGTGGTAAATCATTCTCTCAAAGTAGTATCTTAAGTAGACACAGAACTGTACATACAGGAGAGAAACCATTTGAGTGTCCTATTTGTGGCAAATCGTTCTCAGGAATACATCAGGTAATTGAGCACAAACGGATTCATACAGGTGAAAAGCCCTATCAGTGTGATGTTTGTGGTAAATCCTTCTCTCTAAATGGTAATTTGACTAAACACAAAAGTATTCATACAGACAAGTGACCATTTCACTGTGATATGTATGGTAAGTCATTCACTCAAAAATCCAACTTCGCTTCACATGGATCTATCCATAAAAATATGTGACTGCAGCATTCACAAAACTAATTATATTTTACCACAGCAAACAATATTTAAAAAAAACATTTTCCGTAATAAATCAGATTCGCTTTATGCACATAAAAGTAGTCCATGAATAATTATATACATGATGGTACTGTTTTTGAAGTAATGTTCTATAGCCTGAAGCACTTCCTTATTTCAGCCCCTGTAGTGATGTCTTACCTTGGATACGCATACTTTATTTGGACATTTGCTATTTTGAAAAAAATTCATTGTGTATGAAATGACTGATATAACCATGAATGTATTCATGCAGACAAGATATTACATAGTAATAACAAGAACGTTCTTAATAAATACTTTTTAAAATTACACATTTTGCTCCATTTCAACCATCTACTTATACTGTACATTCTTTTATCATTTTGTCTTACATATACCTTTTTCTTTGGTGATTGACTATAAATTATTACCT
>NC_068984.1:129520527-129523863 GCF_001194135.2 Octopus bimaculoides | reverse complement strand
ACTGTACATTCTTTTATCATTTTGTCTTACATATACCTTTTTCTTTGGTGATTGACTATAAATTATTACCTCTTTTCTGCTTCTTGTAATGCTGTTAATGCAGGAATTCTCTAAAATTATCACATGAACTCTGGAGCCTTATTGGTTGAAAATGGTGTCTGTACATGATTGGCACATGAACCACGTGTGACTGAACATGAAATGAAGTCAACTGCTGTATATGTTTTCTGAAGGAGTTGTTTTTGTGTTTGGAAGTAATCTGACCATCAAAACTACTGGGAATCACTCGTACTTGTGAATATTACATTAAATTGAAACAGATTCTGTTCACTGGATATAAAAAACTTGCATTTTTGTAGAATTTCAGTTTGGTACTGCCTTTGGTACTCCTTTGAACAGGTTTTACCTGTGACATAAGTTGCAGGGATACATGTACCAGTACACTTAACATGTAACAATAACACCTATAAAACTTATATTCTTCATAATTTCCTGGTGATTCTATTCTAGCTAGTTACTTTTTTTGTGAAATAAACTATGAGTATCTTTATTCTATGAGTCTACTTTATTCACATTGGTGGTGATGGCCAAGTCGGTACTACTAAAGCAGCGCGGACCCGAACGCGCAGTCGCGCGTCCGCGCTAGCTAGTCGTGAGTGCTCGATCCTAACCCTAACCCTAAACACGTATTCATTTGCACACGCGGGTTAGGGTTAGGATCGACCACTCAAGACTAGCTAGCGCGTTCGGGTCCGCGCTGCTTTAGTAGTACCGGCCAAGTCTGGGTTAAAATGCAGTTTACCATTTAAAAAAAAGTGAATGATTGCCTTCATCATGGGCAATTTATTTTCTCTACTAGTTCCACATTGTTGGCTAACTTCCTTCTTGGCAAGCATCCATTGGTCTTTAGTCTATGCATAGATATTCTCATTGTTAGGTTAAAAAAATTGAGGCAGTCGCTGACAACTTTATTAGTCTAGAAGTTGGTGAGACCTACGTATAAAGCCCACACATCAGCTACCAAAAGTATTCCTGGCTATATTTGATGACTTATATCAGTTAATGTGTTTCAGACATACTGTCTGTGAGTTCTTCCTGTCCTTTTTACAAATGTTGGTGTATCTGCCCTGACTTGAGTCTTTTTTAGGACAACTCCTTACACTTTTTTTTTATGATTAGTAAGATGCTTCTTAACCCATACCTGCACCATCATTGATGCCACATTTTTGTTAGTCTGCAAATTGGTTAATATAGCAGATGTGATACAAATACCTTTTTTTGTACTTGTTTTTCAGTTTTGAATAAAAAAAAATATAAAGTTGCCTTCAAAGATGTGGGTATATGATACATGACATATTTTAATGACTCCAAACACTGCACTTTACAAGAGAAAATGTATTAAACAAAGGTAATCTTCCAGTTTTGGGAGGTAAAAAAAAGTAAATAAAATACAAGGGAAATAACTTAACGTCTTACTAGTATTATCCGTACTACTCTGAAATGTTTGTTTTTTTAGCTGTTTATAAATAAAATCACACACGTGATTGAAGTTAACTTTATATATAAATCACACACGAGATTGAATATCATAGTACCAGCTGTACAACAACTTATGGTAATCTTCCAGTATAGGGAAATAACGGTCAAACTAAAGCGTTTGACCCGAGCTCAAAAATAAAAAAATAAATTAGTGTAATAGGTCTAAAACAACTTGCTGTGAACGAATATGAAGAATGCGCGCTCGCGAAGGGGTGGGGTGAGGAGAGTATAGATAATACTAGTAAGACGTTAAGTTATTTCCCTTGTATTTTTATTTACTTTTTTTACCTCCCGAAACTGGAAAATTACCTTAAACAAAATAAGTTTGTGGAACAGTAATCATTGATATGGTTGGACATATGTAAGGTATATTACAATGAACATGGAAATCTAGGGAATCTTCTTTATTGTCATAATCATAACTATGTCAAACACAACTCACATAAATATTCACATTCAAGTGCATGTACAAACTGACACATAAGCACACACCTACACATTTCCACTCATACATACATAGTTAATGTTTTATTGCGTAGTAAAAATCTAGGGAGATTGTTGATAACTTTTACATCTTGAATGTCTGAGTGACATCTACAAGGAAGAAATGAGATCTGCTGGTGTTTCCAGGAAGATGGCGTTTTGTAAAGATAATGAGTGACGTTGTTTGTGCTTAGATGTTGGAATGTATAACTGTATAGATAATCACATTCCAGGAGCTTTCCGTGAAATATTCACGCTTATTTACATGGCATGTAACAGAATGTTGTATAATATGTACAGCAATATACTTTTGTCTTTATGGGAACAATGGAAGAAGAAAAAAAATTAGTACTTGTTTGATGAGATTTCTGTATTAAGTCTATAATAAAGTTGTGCATAATGTATATAAAGTGCATTAAGTAATCATCATATTGCAGTGTTTCGCTTTTCAATAAGAATCAGGTGAGCAACTATTTTTCTATTCAGACACAGCACCGGCTATGCTTTCAGGTTTTTTGGATAAAGGTTTCAGAAGAAACCCGGTAAGTTTACCCTTAATTCTGTGAAATAATCACGTGTCCCGCTAGCAAAATTTTTTTCCCCACGAGAGTTTCGGACCCCAGTAATGAACTCATTTGCATACAGCCGATATCAGAGCTAACCTTGACCCTCTCAAGTTAACAAACAATCTCTACCAAGTAAACTCAAGATGAAGAACGGTGTTGTAAGTTGACCGATCACCAAGTTACGCAAGGAGACAAGTAATTAGATGGATTTGTATCGATACCTATTATCGGATTTTGCTAGGGCCCCATATGGTAAAGATGTGGGCATAGGGTGATGTGCTAGCAACCTTCTCCCCGTACTGTTTTAGAAAGTAAAAAACAACACAAGTAACTATGCTGACGCAGCCATGGTTGAAACACAAGCCTCAGCAAAAGAGAAGAAAACCATGGTTATTCCTTACTCAAGCGACCTTAACTTATTGCCCAACACTTGTTATGCGCTCATAAATTAGTTTGATAGTTGAGCTCTGATTGGCTGTATGCAAATGAGTTCGCAAGTCGGGTCCGTGGGGGAAAAACTGCGTCCCTCTTCGATGTGATTAAAAAATTTGGTAGACTTAACAGGAAAGAGATTTTTAAGTTTGAAAAAATAAAATAAAATAAACGCAATGATTACATTTAGACATCAGGACTTCCACAAGTGGGATGCTTTTAAAAGCAACAGGATGCTTGTTTGGGGAATATTTAAAAAAGGGATGGAAACGTTTTCGGTAATCCTTTGACATTAAAATTTTTTTTTCCTCTTTTG
>NC_068984.1:129519156-129520053 GCF_001194135.2 Octopus bimaculoides | reverse complement strand
AAAAAAAAAAAAAATTTTTTTAAAGAAAGTGAAAATTTAAGAAATTTAGGTGTGTGTGTGTGAATGGGGGGATTTAAATTATGAAATGCTGATTTTTTGGCAGATTCGGAATCTCCGCCCGCGATATAGTGTGTTCCCGTAAGAATAAAACACTAAAAAAATTGCAAAAGGAGTGCAGTCCATGATCTTTACCTCCGCCCAATTTTTTTTAACAGACATTTCATGTTTTATTTATCTCTAAGTCGTATTTTCCACTATAATAACACTGTGGAGTGCTCAGCCACTTGCACGTTAATTTCACGAGCAGGCTGTTCCGTTGATCGGACCAACTGGAACCCTCGACGTCGTAAGCGACGCAGTGCCAACAACAACAATCTTCCACTATAATAACAGAAATCCACCTTCGTCGTCGTAACTTGTTTTTAGAGGAAGTGCCCTATTTTTAACTTCTGTTCTAGAGACTTATCAACCAGCGTTGTTTGCCGAGCACAAGTCTTAATCTTCATTTCTATTGTAAGTTATCAATTTGCTTTTTCTCGAGCTTTGGTATTTTTGTTTTCCTTCTTTCTAAGTCTTTAGATTTGTAGCGAAGCTTCTCGCGGTCGCTATAGATTTTCCGTTTTGAAAAGAGAAAAAAAATGGGTACTACTAAAGCAGCACGGTCGCGCAGTCGCGCGTCTGCGCTAGCTAGTCGTGAGTGGTTGATCCTAGCCCTGACCCTGTCACTAATCCTAACCCTAACCCTGTCCCTAACCCTAACGCTATGCCTAACCCTAACCCTAACCCGCGTGTGCAAATGAATACGTGTTTAGGGTTAGGGTTAGGATCGACCACTCACGACTAGCTAGCGCGGACGCGCGACTGCGCGTTCGGGTTCGCGCTGCTTTAGTAGTACCG
>NC_068984.1:129514915-129518390 GCF_001194135.2 Octopus bimaculoides | reverse complement strand
GTCCGAGTTAGCTAGTCTTGAGTGGTCGATCCTAACCCTAACCCTATCCCTAACCCTTACTCTAACCCTGTCCCTAACCCTAACCCTATCTCTAACCCGCGTGTGCAAATGAATACGTGTTTAGGGTTAGGGTTAGGATCGACCACTCACGACTAGCTAGCGCGGACGCGCGACTGCGCGTTCGGGTTCGCGCTGCTTTAGTAGTACCGGAAACTGAAAGTAGCCTGTTGTATATATGCACATATATATCTGTGTGTATGTGTTTTTGTGTCTGTCTTTGTCAACCAATACCTCTTGACAACTGATGCTGGTGTGTTTACGTCACCATAACTTAGTGGTTTGGCAAAAGAGAACGGTAGAATAAGAACCAGGCATATAAAAATAAGTACTGGGGTTGATACATTCGACTGAAAGTTCTTCAACGCAGTGCCCCAGCATAGCCAGAGTTTAATAAGGGAAACAAGTGAATTATAAAAGTGTGTGTGTGTGTGTGTGTGTACATGCACGTATATGTCAATATATACTGTGAGAGAAAGAGATATAAGATGAGATAGAGTACAAAGGGAACAAAAGGAGTGTATGAGAGAATAATCTAGAGATGTGGGGATGTTGTTATGTGTGCATAGGAAAAAAACTGAGGGATACAACCAAAGTGTGTATAGACTTCAAAGGGCCAAGAAGTGGAGAAGGATAGTGAGGAAATGAACTATGTGTCATGGTGCAGTTAAGGATATTAGTATTAAACAGAGGTTATAAGTAACTTGACCTTGAAGATAATGCTGGTATCACATAAAAAACACTGGTTCTGGTGCTATGTTAAAAGCACCCAGTACACTCTGTTAAGTGGTTGAAGTTAGGAAGGGCATGCAGCTGTGGAATGCATGCCAAAACAGACAATAATGGAAACTGATTTGGGCCCTGTCGTTGCCAGCTCCTATCAAACTGTTTAACCCATGCCAGCATGGAAACCGACATAAAATGATTATATTGACAAATACATAACAAGTGGACAAAAGACAGGATAGTCATGGATGCAATGTTTTTGATCATAAGTTTGCTCAAACAAGGCTGATCTGGAGCTAAACAACAATGACAAATGATGTTTGTCATGAAAGAAGAATGTTAATGTCCATTATTCTGTTGTTTAATATAACGGTGCACAATGTGAAGATGTAACTGTAGTTTACAAACATGTAGATTTCATACAATTTTTAGGACATAATTTGTCTATCAATATAGAAATGTTGTTAAATTTTCATGTTTATCTATCCCTTGTATCTTATATTGTGTCTTTGTTATTTCAGATTAACTGATAACATTGGCATAAAAGAAGTTTTTTCACAGAGGATATATCTTCTATATTTATGATCTCTTGAAGATTAAGGAGAATGTTAAGCAGAAGAGATACAATCCTTTTATGATAAATCTATGACAGGATCACTGTGAAATACTTGCTCTGAATTGAGAAGAACAACAGCCTGGTGTGTTTGAATTGCAATTAAACTTATATGGATTTCTAAGAGTTCTCAGGATATTCAAGTTTCAGAGAAGACTGTAGCAGATAATGGTGGAAATATTTGAAAAGAATAAACTGTAATTAGAATTTAATACTGTGGAAAATTTTAAATATTTGATCTATTTTCATCCATTGAAGAAATGCCGAAAGCTATATGTAAATCATCACATGATTGTGATATTTGTGGTAAATCATTCAGGTCAAGTAGTCACATAATTATTCACAAGCGTATTCATACAGGAGAGAAACCATTTCATTGTGATATTTGTGGCAAATCATTCTCTCAAGATGGTATCCTATCTAGACACAAACGTATTCATACAGGAGAGAAGCCATATCCCTGTGACACCTGTGGCAAATCCTTTTCTCTTAGTAATGCCTTAGTTAATCACAAGCGTATTCACACAGGGGAGAAACCATATTGCTGTGATGTCTGTGGTAAATCATTCTCACAGAATAGTACATTAATGAAACATGAACGTATTCATACAGGAGAGAAGCCATATCACTGTGATATCTGTGGTAAAACATTTGCTTTAAATAGTGGTTTAACTTCTCATAAACATGTGCACACTGGAGAGAGGCTATTTCACTGTGATATCTGTGGTAAATCATTCTTTAAGCATAATCTCCTACGTAATCACAAACGTATTCATACAGGAGAGAAACCATATCGCTGTGACATTTGTGGTAAAACATTCTCTGTAAGAAGTGCTTTAACTCCTCACAAGCGTATTCATACAGGAGAGAAGCCATATCAGTGTGATATCTGCAGTAAATCGTTCTCTGTAAGTAGTGCCTTAACTACTCACAAGCGTATTCATACTGGAGAGAAACCATATCCCTGTGCTACTTGTGGCAAAACCTTCTCTGATAATTATATCTTAATTAATCACCAGCGTACTCATACAGGGGAGAAGCCATATAACTGTGACACCTGTGGTAAATCATTCTCACAGAATGCTACATTAATGAGACATAAACGTGTTCATACAGGAGAGAAACCGTATGACTGTGATATCTGTGGTAAATCGTTTGCTTTAAATGGTGGTTTAACTTCTCATAAACGTGTTCATACTGGAGAGAGGCTATTTCACTGTGATATCTGTGGTAAATTTTTCTCAACTGTAAGTAATGTAAGTATACATAAACGTACTCATACAGGAGAGAAACCACATCGCTGTGATATCTGTAGTAAATCATTCTCTGTAAGTAGTGCCTTAACTTCTCACAAGCGTATTCATACTGGAGAGAAGCCATATCAGTGTGATGTTTGTGGTAAATCGTTCTCTGTAAGTAGTGCCTTAATTACTCACAAGCGTATTCATACTGGAGAGAAGCCATATCCCTGTGATGCCTGTGGCAAATCCTTCTCTGATAATTATATCTTAATTAATCACCAGCGTACTCATACAGGGGAGAAGCCATATAACTGTGACACCTGTGGTAAATCATTCTCACAGAATGCTACATTAATGAGACATAAACGTCTTCATACAAGAGAGAAACCGTATCACTGATATCTGTGGCAAATCATTCACTAACCATAGCATGTTACATAATCACAAACGTATTCATACAGGGGAGAAGCCATATCGTTGTGATATCTGTGGTAAATCATTCTTTCAAAGTAGACACAGAACTGTACATACAGGAGAGAAACCATTTGAGTGTCCTATTTGTGGCAAATCGTTCTCAGGAATACATCAGGTAATTGAGCACAAACGGATTCATACAGGTGAAAAGCCCTATCAGTGTGATGTTTGTGGTAAATCCTTCTCTCTAAATGGTAATTTGACTAAACACAAAAGTATTCATACAGACAAGTGACCATTTCACTGTGATATGTATGGTAAGTCATTCACTCAAAAATCCAACTTCGCTTCACATGGATCTATCCATAAAAATATGTGACTGCAGCATTCACAAAACTAATTATATTTTACCACAGCAAACAAT
>NC_068984.1:129511170-129514765 GCF_001194135.2 Octopus bimaculoides | reverse complement strand
TGGACATTTGCTATTTTGAAAAAAATTCATTGTGTATGAAATGAATGTATTCATGCAGACAAGATATTACATAGTAATAACAAGAACGTTCTTAATAAATACTTTTTAAAATTACACATTTTGCTCCATTTCAACCATCTACTTATACTGTACATTCTTTTATCATTTTGTCTTACATATACCTTTTTCTTTGGTGATTGACTATAAATTATTACCTCTTTTCTGCTTCTTGTAATGCCGTTAATGCAGGAATTCTCTAAAATTATCACATGAACTCTGGAGCCTTATTGGTTGAAAATGGTGTCTGTACATGATTGGCACATGGACCACGTGTGACTGAACATGAAATGAAGTCAACTGCTGTATATGTTTTCACTGGATACAAAATCTTGCATTTTTGTAGAATTTCATATCTTCAGTTTTAACTGCTCTGGTAATCTTTCAAACAGGTTTTACCCATGACAGCAGCATAAGTTGCTGGGTTACATGCACCAATACACTTAGCATGTTGTAACAATACCACCCATAAAACTTATATTCTTCACAATTTCCTCATGATTCTCTTCTAACTAGTCACATTTTTTGTAAAATAAACTATGAATATCTTGTTTACTTAATTCACGTTGGTGGTGATGGCCAAGTCTGAGTTAAAATGCAGTTTACCATTTTAAAAAAAGTGAAAGATTGCCTTCATCATTGAAGTGATGATGGGCAATTTATTTTCACTACTAATTCCACGTTGTTGGCTAATTTCCTTCTTGGCAAGCATCCATCGGTCTTCTTTAGTCTATGTATAAATACACTCATCGTTTGGATAAAAAAATTAAGACAATGTTTGACAACTTCATGAGTGTAGAAGTTGGTGAGACCTACATATAAAGCCCACTCATCTGCACCCAAAAGTATTCCTGGCTATATTCGATGGCTTATACGAGTTAGTGTTTCAGGCATACTGTCGGGGCATTCTTGGGTCCTTTTAAAAAATGTTGGTGTATCTCTGCCCTTACTTGCACTTTTTTATGATGGTAAGCTGCATGTTTACCTGTATCTCTACCATCATTGATGCCATGTTTTCATTAGTCTGCAAATTGGTTACTATACCTGACATCATACAATTTTTTTTTTTGTTTTTTAGTGATCAATGGAAAAAACAAAGTTGCCTTCAAAGGCGTTGAGACGTGATACATGACATATTTTAATGAGGTCCTAGCATTGCACTTTACAAGAGAAAAGATATTAAACAACATAAGTTTGAGGAAAATAACTGAACAAAATATACATTACACCAACACTAATCATTGATATGGTTGATTATTTTGTTTGGATGTATGTAAAGCATATTACAATAAACACTGAAATCTAGGGAATCTTCTTTATCGTAAGAATCATAACTACGTCAGATGGAGTTCACATAAGCATTCACTTGCACATATTCATACGCCTACTCATGCAAACAGTTCCACTCATACTCACATAGAGTTGGTGTTTTATGGTTTAATAAAGATGTAGGGATATTGTTCATGACTTTTACAATTAGATCAATCCTGTCTGATGATGTTCTTGAATGTCTGAGTGACGATATCTGCTGGTGTTTCCAGGAGGATGACAGTTTGTAAGGGTATTGAGTGAAGTTGTTTGTATTTAGACATTGGAATGTGTTCTGTATAGATATATTTTATAACATTCCAGGCACTGTGTCGTTCAGATGCTATTTGACATGGCAAACAACATTAATAACACATATAATGCTGAAGTTGCTTTCATATTGAAAGTTTTAGCCTATGATGATGACTTTCAGTATTTAAAAACAACCTATTCTAACAAATCAAATTAGTTTGTACTAGTCACCATCCAGACATCATGTTCTCGGACCCTGCACTGCTGATTTTTTCTGCAAAATTGGAATAACTGCAGTCCAGATACCCGTTGCTCCTTATGGATTTTTTTGCTTTTCACATTTCTGTCTTATTGTGTTTCATCCAGTGAATTGTGCATGCACTTTTGTCTTTCATTGCCATAAATTTTTATTCTGCTTACTACTGCTTTATAGTCCATCTTTTACATATATTTAACGAACTGTAGTACATCTGAGCATGGTATACAATAAGCTATACTCTGAGTTTGAATTCCACCGAGGCCTACTTTGCCTTTCATCCTTTCAGAGTTGATAGAATAAGTTTGAGATTTTCTTGTTTCTTTTCTCTTAATTTAAATCTGAGATATGAATTCATAATTTTTTAAATTTTTCTTTATCTCATTTACTGTTGCAATTTTTGCATTTCTCTGAGTTATTATATAATCAAGGGTGAAGGATTTGCCTAGCTGAGTAACATTGGCCTACTAAAATTTGCAATCACATTTCCCTCAAATCGTACTCTATCGTCTTAAAGAAAGGCACATTGGATAATATAATCCCTGATGTACATACACACATGCATGCATATATGTATGGAATTTGTTTGATGGTAGATGGACATTTGGTGAGGGTTGCGTGTCGTTTCCATCGGAAACCAAGTCACCCTGTGTTCAAACATTTCTAGCATTGAAAGTCATAAAGTTTCAGTTGACCACTGGGGTCAATGTAATCAGCTCACCCCCTCCACCAACGCTTCAGAACTTGTGCCAAAAGTAGAAAGTATCATCATCATCATCAACATCTTAGATGTCATTAAAAAAGATGGTAGAATGTAACATGAAAGAGTTTGTAGTTTGAAAAAAAATTTTTAAATGGTTACATTTAGACTTTGGGACTGTTATAGTTGGAACGCTTTTAAAAACGACAATGGTTTTGAAATTGTTTTGAAAGGCGGATTTTCATGTTTGGAATTTTTTTGGTAATTGTAGTGGAATGTGTGATGAAATGTGATGTTGATGGATCTGTGTAAGTTGTTGGGTGTAGCAGAATGATGGTAGGCATGTTGGACCGACATCAAAGGAAAACAAATGAAAAAGAATAGATATGCATTTTCCATAATTTATTTGGTTACAGTTGCATTTATATGTTGGATGCAGAAAGCTTGATTTGAAATATGAACAAATATGCTGCTACATAAAGTTACCAACTGCTTTAAGTCAGCGAAGAAAAAAAAATGAGAAAAGAGAATGTTGATGGGACAAAATTGTATGAAACATAATTTGTGTCTGTGTGTGTTTGTCATTTGGTCGTGTTGTGTTGTTTTTCTATCTTGTCTGTTCATGGTCTGCAACTGCTACCTTCTGGTCCCTTGGCTCACAGTGGTCACCATCTCAATCACGATGCTGCCTGTCTGCTCGTTACTGGCTAACTGGTGTGTGTCCAAGGAAACCATTTAGAGAAAAGCTGAACATTAGAAGCATCAGTTGTGGTGTGCAAGAGAGACGATTGTGCTGGTATGGACATGTGGTGAGAATGGATGAGGATAGCTGCGTGAAAAAGTGCCACACCCTAACAGTTGAGGGAACCCGTGGAAGAGGTAGACCCAGGAAGACCTGGGCTGAGGTGGTGAGGCAAGACCTTCGTACATTGGGTCTCACCGAGGCGATGACTACTGACCGAGACCTTTGGAAATGTGCTGTGCGTGAGAAGACCCGGCAAGCCAAGTAAGGTTGTTGCCAG
>NC_068984.1:129508018-129510931 GCF_001194135.2 Octopus bimaculoides | reverse complement strand
GGTGGCACATAAAAGACACCATTTCGAGCATGGCCGTTTTCGTGCGGGTGACACGTAAAAGCACCCACTACACTCTCTGAGTGGTTGGCGTTAGGAAGGGCATCCAGCTGTAGAAACTCTGCCAAAGTAGATTGGAGCCTGGTGTTGCCATCCGGTTTCACCAGTCCTCAGTCAAATCGTCCAACCCATGCTAGCATGGAAAGCGGACGTTAAACGATGATGATGATGATCTTAGCTACCATAAGAGTAGTTTGTGTTTATTGAGGTCCCTTGTCCATCTGAACTTTCTGTGACACAGCTCAGGTCAGAGGTCGAGTGGAAACTCATCCATCACTTTCTCACAGGACAAAGAATTTTTTTGCGCCTGGTCAGCAAATAGCAGTGGATCAGGTGAGCGAGAATCCTTAGATTCGGTTTCGAATTTCAGCCCAGAAAATAAAATATAGTTTCCACATAATCTTTTGATCTTTGTATATACTTTTTGTGATATTGTGAAACAAACCTAAACTAGCTGAAAAATACTGTAATAGTTGGAGATAATTAATACAAAGTTATTAATAATGCTGCCAAGGTCGAGTTTGCCTCTCATCTTTACGTGGTCAATAAAATAAGTGTTGTGGTCGATGTAATCGACTCGTTCCCTTCCTCAAAATTTCAGGCTTTCTGCCTATAATAGAAAGAGTGGCTGCATGGTCAAAGGCTTGCTGCCCAACCACATGCTTCCGGGTTCAGTCTCACTGCGTGCATCAAAGCTTCGTGTGTGGATATGATACATAAACTAAAAGACACCTGTTGTATATATACATACACGTGTGTGTGTCCCATCACTGCTTGACAATTGGTGTTGGTGTGTTTACATCCTCGAACGTAGCAGTTCAGCAAGATGAACCAATAGAATAAGTATTAGGTTTTGAAAAAAATATGATGTAAGTCTTGGGGTCGACTTGTTCGACTAAAACCCTTCAAGGCAGTGCCCCAGCATGGCCGCAGTCAAATGACTGAAACAACTGAAAGACAAAAGAATGTCTTAAGGAAAAAGATGATAGGATGTAACATGAATGAAATTTGGGCTTGGAAAAAAGATGCAGTGTGACGCATAAATATCAGGAATATTGTAGTTGAAATGTTTTTTAAAATGACGGAATGGTTGTGTGTGAAATATTTCAAAAAGATAGGATGGTCACGTTTGGAACGTTGGAACTTTTCGATAACTCCAGTGTTTGACCCGAGCAAAACAAAAAAAAAAATAGTGCAATAGGTGTAAAACAACATGCCGCAGACGAATATGAAAAAAAAAAATGCGCGCTGGCGAACGGAAGTTGGGGAGACGACGCGGAAAATTCACATCGGGAATGTTCCGAGTTCTCTCACCACTTCACTGTTCGTCGGCGAAATTCTTTTTTCTTCATATCCATTTACTACACATTATTTTACACTTAGTACACTATTTTTTTTTTTTTTCAATTTTTGTGACGGGGTGGGTTGGTTTTGTGCAGATTCGGATAATTCACACGATCCAGTAAACCCCACTTCGACACCCGGTCACAAAAATGAAAAAAAAAAATAGTGTAATAGGTGTAAAACAACATGTAGTAAACGAATATGAAAAAAAAAAAAATGCGCGCTGGCAAACGAGGAGGACTGGGGAGAGAACTCGGAAAATTCGCACGATCAATCTCACAGCATCCGAAAACTCAACGTTAACACCTGGTCACAAAAATGAAAAAGAAAATAATAGTGTAAAAGGTGTAAAACAACATATTGTAAATGAATATTTTAAAAAATGCACACTGGCGAACGGAGGTGGACGACTCGGAAAATTCACATCAGCAATGTTCCGAGTCCTCTCAACCTCTTCCCCGTTCGTCGGCGTAATTTTCTTTTTCATATTCGCTTATTACATGTTGCTTTACCCCTATTGCACTACTTATTTTTTTTGCTCAGGTCAAACAGTGGAGTTTAACCATTAAACAAAAACAAACTCTTAATAACTGGAAACAATGTTTTAAACAGGCATTTCATGTTTTATTTATCTCCAGGTCGTATTTTCGACACTACTTGAATACAGAGGTCCCGACGCATCTACGTCACGATGTGAAGGGAGAGTAATCTAGTTTTACCCAAACTACTGTGACTTCACGTAACCCTAACCCTAAAACTTTTAACAGTACTTTTGGTAAAACAAGATTACCTCCCTTCATATCATTACGTAGATGCATCGGGGCTTCTGTATTTAAGTAGTTCCGTATTGTATTTTCCCATGTAGTCAAGTGGTTAGGATTCCTGGCTTTCACCCAGGGTTCGATTTCTGGCATGGGAACGTAAGTTTCTGGGTGAGTAGCACACTCTTCATAATATCATTTTCAGATATCATTCATGTTATCATATTTTTTAAATTTGTTATTCACGTGCATTTTCATGTATCATTCATTATATCATGTTTTATTTCTATACTTTTAATTGTTATATGTCCCCACATGTGTTGTAGTGTCCCCTCTGTGTAATGCCTTTATGGCAAATTAATATGAAATAAAGTAGTTCCGTATTTTCCACTGTAATAACAGATTGTTGTTGGCACTCCGTCGCGGGTTCCAGTTGATCCAATCAACGGAACAGCCTGCTCGTGAAATTAACGTGCAAGTGGCTGAGCACTCCACAGACACGTGTACCCTTAACGTAGTTCTCGAGGATATTCAGCGTGACACAGTGTGACAAGGCTGACCCTTTGAAATACAGGCACAACAGAAACAGGAAGTAAGAATGAGAGAAAGTTGTAGTGAAAGAGTACAGCAGGGTTCGCCACCATCCCCTACCGGAGCCTCGTGGAGCTTTAGGTGTTTTTGCTCAATAAACACTCACAACGCCCGGTCTGGGAATCGAAACCGCGAGTCCGCTGCCCTAACCACTGGGCCA
>NC_068984.1:129505980-129507598 GCF_001194135.2 Octopus bimaculoides | reverse complement strand
GATAAATTAGAATTAAATATTTCGTATAGTCTTTGTTACGCTAGCAGAATACATTGATGAGTGAGTTAAAATTCATTTTGGTCATTTATTTCACACCTATTTTTGAGATTTTCTTGTTTCTTTTCTCTTAATTTAAATCTGAGATATGAATTCATAGCTTTTTTTAATTTTTCTTTATCTCATTTACTGTTGCAATTTTTGCATTTCTCTTGGTTATTATATAATCAAAGGGTGAAGGATTTGCCTAGCTGAGTAACATTGGCCTACTAAAATTTGCAATCACATTTCCCTCAAATCGTACTCTATCGTCTTAAAGAAAGGCATATTATATAATATAATCCCTGATGTACATACACACATGCATGCATATATATATGGAATTTGTTTGATGGTAGATGGATATTTGGCGAGGGTTGCGTGTCGTTTCCATCGAAAACCAAGTCACCCTGTGTTCAAACATTTCTAGCATTGAAAGTCATAAATTGTTGCTGAAGTAAGTCGACGGTTAATATTGGTTTCAAATTTTGGCAGAAGGGCAGCAATTTCTTGAGGAAGGAATAAATCGATTACATCGATCTCAAAGCTCAACTGGTACTTATCTTATTGACCCCGAAAAGATGAAAGGCAATGTCGACTTCGGCGGCATTTAAATAGTTGACGGTTATAATTCTCCGCGGCAATGTCACTGTGGTCGTAACCAGTGGGGCGCGGCTATGCACACCATTTATTGTAGGGTATGTGAACCATCGCCCCTCCCTCTCCATCTCCTGCTTTACCCACCCTTTTTTAAAATCTTTTTCCTTTCTTATTTCTATTTTTGTAAATGTTATAAAGAAAACTGAAACAAGGCACGTACTTAAAAATAAAAATAACTACGGCACTACGCAGAGTGTCACTTGTTGCTGAAATGATTTGACGGTTAATTTTACTGTAAGTCGTGCATAATAACGGTTTCAAATTTTGGCAGAATAAGCTATGATGAAGCCATACTTATCTCGAAAACTGCTGATATACTCAGGAAAAAGATGCTCCAGTGTTTCAGCTCATTCGTTTGGATGTTTGATAGCCAGTACCTGAACTCAAGTGTCCCTCCAGAGCTGCAACATTTTGTCACCTGTCTTACCCATGGATCAGGCGTCAAAAGCTGATGTTACAATGGCTCAGTTGTTACAGGTCAACTTCTGTTCCAAGAAAAACTCACAGCTACAAATGAACAGACACTTGAAGAAGAGAGAACAGCCTTTACCTGTTTACTTGGGACTGTCTCTGTCTTCAAGGTCTCAGAAAAAAACAGTTAGTGGATACACTGTTTGAACACAGATTGTCTGTTTCATATGATTGCATACTTGAAATATCAAACTACCTGGGCAAAGCTGTTGTTAGTCAATAATATCATCATCATCATCGTTTAACGTCCGCTTTCCATGCTAGCATGGGTTGGACGATTTGACTGAGGACTGGTGAAACCGGACGGCTACACCAGGCTCCAATCTGATTTGGCAGAGTTTCTACAGCTGGATGCCCTTCCTAACACCAACCACTCTGAGAGTGTAGTGGGTGCTTTTACGTGTCACCCGCACGAAGGCCAGTCAGGTGGTACTGGCAACGGCCACGCTCA
>NC_068984.1:129501318-129505198 GCF_001194135.2 Octopus bimaculoides | reverse complement strand
ATGCTGGAGCACCGCCTTTAGTCGAGAAAATCGACCCCAGGACTTATTCTTTGGATGCCTAGTACTTATTCTATCGGTGTCTTTTGCCGAACCGCTAAGTTACGGAGACGTAAACACTCCAGCATCGGTTGTCAAGCGATGGTGGGGGGGGGACAAACACAGACACACAAACATATACACACATACATACATATATATATATATATATATATATATATATATATATATACGACAGGCTTCTTTTAGTTTCTGTCAACCAATTCCACTCACAAGGCTTTGGTTTGCTCAATCAGGACTGATCTGGAGCTAAACAATAATGACAAATGGTGTTTGTCATGAAAGAAGAATGTTAATGTCCATTATTCTGTTGTTTAATATAACGGTACACAATGTGAAGATGTAACTGTAGCTTACAAACATGTAGATTTCATACAATTTTTTAGGACATAATTTATCTATCAATATAGAAATGTTGTTAAATTTTCGTGTTTATCTATCCCTTGTATCTTATATTGTGTCTTTGTTATTTCAGATTAACAGATGACATTGGCATAAAAGAACTTTTTTCACAGAGGATATATCTTCTAATTTTATCATCTTTTAAAGATTAAGGAGAATGATATACAGAAGAGATACAATCCTTTTATGATAAATCTATGACAGGATCACTGGGAAATACTTGCTCTCAACTGAGATTATCAGCAGCATTTTCTATTTCTCATCTGGTTTCTTTGAATTCTAATTAAACTTGGATGAATTCTCAGGATATTTAGATTTCAGTGAAGGTTACAGTTAATAGCAGTGGAAATATTTGTAAGGAATGAACTGTTACTAAAAGAAGAAAACTGAAACTAAATTTAATAGTGGAAAAATTTAAGGATTCGATCTATTTTTATCCCTTGATGAGATGCCGAAAGCCAAACGAAAATCCTCATATCATTGTGATGTATGTGGTAAAATATTCTCTGGAAAAAATGTCTTGACTAAACACCAACTGATTCATACAGGAGAAAAGCCATTTCACTGTAATATCTGTGGTAAATCATTCAGTACAAGTAGTCAAGTAAATATTCATGAACGTATTCATACAGGAGAGAAACCATTTCACTGTGATGTCTGTGGAAAATCATTCTCTCAAAATGGTATCTTAACTAGACACAAGCGTATTCATACAGGAGAGAAACCATATCCCTGTGACACCTGTGGTAAATCCTTCTCTCATAGTAATGTCTTAATTAATCACAAGCGTATTCACACAGGGGAGAAGCCATATTGCTGTGGTGTCTGTGGTAAATCATTCTCACAGAATAGTACATTAATGAAACATGAACGTATTCATACAGGAGAGAAGCCATATAACTGTGATATCTGTGGTAAATCATTTGCTTTAAATGGTAGTTTGACTACTCATAAACGAGTTCATACTGGGGAGAAGCCATTTCACTGTGATATCTGTGGTAAATTATGTTCAACTGCAAGTCAACTAAGTTTTCATAAACGTATTCATACAGGAGAGAAACCATATCGCTGTGAAATCTGTGGTAAATCATTCTATCAAAATTCTTTATTAACTTTACACAGACGTGTTCATACAGGAGAGAAACCATTTCATTGTGATGTCTGTGGTAAATCATTCTCTGTATGTAATGCCTTAACTACTCACAAGCGTATTCATACAGGAGAGAAGCCATATCACTGTGATATCTGTGGTAAATCATTCTCTAACTGTAATATCTTAATTATTCACAAACGTGTTCATACGGGGAAGAAGCCATATCACTGTGATATCTGTGGAAACTATTTTTCACAAAATAGCACCTTAACTAAACACAAACGTATACATACAGGTGAGAAACCATTTGAGTGTCAAGTTTGTGGCAAATCATTCTCTCGAATGGATCATTTAACTAAACACAAACGTATCCATACAGGAGAGAAACCATGCCACTGTGATGTCTGCGGTATGTCATTTTCTACCGATGGTAATTTAATTAGTCACAAGCGTATTCATACAGGGGAGAAGCCATATCATTGTGATATCTGCAGTAAATCATTCTCTGTAGGTTATGCCTTAACCACTCACAAGCGTATTCATACAGGGGAGAAGCCATACCACTGTGATATCTGTGGTAAATCATTCGCTGTTTGTAATGCCTTAACTACTCACAAACGTATTCATACAGGTGAGAAACCGTTTCCCTGTGATATCTGTGGTAAATCTTTTTCTTTGAGTAGTTCCTTAAATACTCACAAACGTGTTCATACAGGGAAGAAGCCATATCATTGTGATATCTGTGGTAAATCATTCTCTCAAAGTAGTATCTTAAGTAGACACAGACGTATCCATACGGGAGAGAAACCATTTCACTGTAATATGTGTGGTAAATCATTTGCTCAGAAATGCAACTTAACTTCACATATATCTATCCATACAAATGACTGACTGTAACATAGTCAAAATTTATTACATCTTAACAATAACCAACATTTTAAAACCATTTCCCATAATAAATCAGGGAAGAAATACGAATTTATATATAAATACAATTGTTGCCAAAAGAAAGACAAGTGGTTTTACAAATGTGAGCGCTCAGTATCTAATTTGAGTGCAAGAAGACATGGAAATGTAAAGAAAATGAAAGGAGTGATAAAAGGGAAACTGAACGAAATGGTACATGCAGACAACTATTATATCATTCAGAATTTCTGCTCTTAATCAATCGCAGTCCACCTTGAAGTTTAACATGTATGCCAATCTTCAACCATTAACCTAAGCATTATAATCCAACATGGATAAATACTTCTCAAGAGAAGTTGGAAAATTCTTTTTATAGACTCCTCCATCCTCACTAAAAAAAAGAAAAAGTAAAAGACTTGTGGAACTTTGTATGTCTTATGAACTTATACTTACAGAGACATTCTTTCAGCATTTATTCTGCAGAATCAACTTGCCAGCTATTGCTAGAATTCATTTACAGCTGAGAGGACTGGAGTAATGCGAAATTGAATGTTTTGCTCAAGAATACAACGCACCGTCCGGTTTATGAATAGAAATCATGATTGCAAGATCGTGAGTGCTGTAACCTAACCACTAAGTCATGCACCTTCACAAAGACATCTATATCTCATTCTAAGAATAGTGTTGCAGATTTGAAACCAACCCGCTGGACAACTGAGTAGATATCATGGCTAAGACACAGCAGTTTCACATGATCGGCCAATTAACCAATCAATCAGCATCAACCCATCGTGTGACGTAACTTTGACTTCGTGCCTTATATAAAGTCGCTTTTAGTACCAAAACTATTTGCAGAGTGCTGAGACTGGTCAATTTCTTTACACATCTCACCTTTTCCCATAGAATCATGAGACTACCACTCGACATCTGCATTCTCATTGCATCACCAGCTGTTGGCAGATAGAAGGCACAGGTTTTTTCATCAGGATATAGTGTGATTATTTCCCAGTTATGATGGGCAGCCACAGTTTGCTATATAGCAGTGAAATTGTCATAGCCCTTAGTAGTACGTCTCTCTGGTGTGTAATTGTCGCTGTTATTTTACATCAAAAGACCAACACAGAAAACACCATATGCAGTAAATAAAGTTACCGTTAATTGCTCATGAGTGTTTTTATTTATTTTTAAACACAGCCCTAGAAAGACGTTTTTGTTTTCCAGCAATATCAAATACCAAGCATCCGCCAACAATAATACTGAAATAGTGAACAAGTCTTAAGATATTTGAAACTTATTGATTTGGATGAAGTTGGCTAAACTTTCATACACATACACATATGTAGCAGATATGGAATTTACGGCACTTTCAGTAAGTTTTCATATATATATATATATATATATATATATATATATATATATATA
>NC_068984.1:129497396-129500725 GCF_001194135.2 Octopus bimaculoides | reverse complement strand
ATATATATATATATATATATATATATATATATATACATACACACACACACTCTTATTTGTTTCAGTCATTTGACTGTGGCCATGCTGGAGCACCGTCTTTAGTTGAACAAATCGATCCCAGAACTGATTCTTTGTAAGCTTATTCTATCGGTATCTTTTGCCGAACCGCTAAGTTACGGGGACATAAACAGACAGCATCGGTTGTCAAGCAATGATGGGGGCACAAACATATATATATATATATATATACACACACACACATGACGGATTTCTTTCAGTTTCCGTGTACCAACTCCACTCACAAGGTTTTGGTCAACCTGAGGCTATAGTAGAAGACACTTGCCCAAGATGCCACACAGTGGGACTGAACCCGGAACCATGTGGCTTGTAAGCAAGCTACTTATACATTCCTGAAGGAATTTGACATTAAGTTGGATGGAATCAAGAAAAATGTTAAACTGTAATAGCAATGACATTCTTTTATAATTTTACTTGTTTCAGCCTGGGTACCGTGGTCATGCTGGTATACTGATCGAACGAATTGACCCAGAGCTTATTTTAAAAATCTGGTACTTGTTCTTATTGTCTCTTTTGTCGAACAGCTAGGGAAGTAAACTACCAAATACTGTGAGAATAAATACACACACGCACACATACACATAATAAAAATGAACGTGCGTGTGTGTGTGTGTGTGTCCACCTATAGTAAGAAAGGCAAAAGCATCCTTCTAAAAACCAAAAGCTAATTCTTGTGTAAAATGTTACGCCGAAGACAATGGAAGTGGTCCTCTGTACAGAACTACTGGCCCTTTTCCAACATGTACATATCTCAGTCCCCAAATAAATTAACGGTCTAAAGGGAATAACTAAATAAAACTTAAGCACCAAAGAACATTACTGTGAATAATTTAAACGGAAGACCACAGATGACCGATCAAAGGGAAATAACTAAATACAACTTCGGCAGCACAGAACATTACTGTGAATAATTTAAATGAAAGGCTCGAGAAAGTTTACAGATCTATAAACTCTACTGTTGATGATTCGGAAACTGATAATTACACCGTTGACTTCTTAAACTGGCTGGAGACTCAAGGAGCTCCTTCTCATTGTCATGTCTCTGCAAAACTTTTCTCAGCCAAAACTGTGCAATTGCACAAGACTTGTGAAGAAATTGAGAAATATTTTGGAGGCCACAATAATTTCTGTTTGTGGAAAAGGCAAAGATGTTTTTATTCTTCGCTTACCTTTAATACCTTCTAATATGTCCTTCCAATTCAAACTACTTCAATTCCCAATACGGCTGTCTTTTGCGATGCCCATTAATAAGTCCCAACATCAGACTTCGAAAGTTACTGCTTTGTAATCAGAGGAGTATTGTTTTTCACACAGTCAGTTGGGGCTCCAGAGTGGGGAGCAAGAACAATCTTTTCATTTTCGTCCCTACTGCTAAAATCCAAAACATTGCCTATAAGGAAGTTTTTAACATGAGATCAACAAACTAAAATTTGCAGAATGAATAATAACTTTGAAGACTCAAATCCTAGAGATCATAGATAAGACGTTTATATGCTCAAAGCTGCAGAATTCTTTACTGCTACAGAAGCTGAACAGGAGGCAGTAAGAATTGATAGCATCTACATCGAAGAAAAGGATATAATGCTAGCAATAGATGATATAGACGCAAACTCAGCTGCTGGTCCTGATGGATTCCCAGCAATCTTTCTCAGGTTATGCAAACGAATCCTTGCAAAACCATTGCAGCTATTTCTTCGGAGCTTCCTCGAAATTGGTAAGCTCCCGGACAAATTGAAGAAGGGAATAATATGCCCTATCTATAAAGCAGGAAGCAGAGCTTATACTAAAAACTATAGGCCTACCACTCTGACCTTGCACATTAGCAAAGTCATGCAACGAATAGTCCGAAGGCAATTAATTGCATTACTTGAAGAGAATGACTTGGTGACTGACATCCAGCATGGTTTTCGACCAAGTACAAGCTGCCTAACACAGCACTTGCAGCATTATGACTGGGTGCTAAAGCAGCTGCTCAACAACTCGAATGTGTACGTGATATACCTCGACTTTGCAAAAGCTATGATTTGTCACAAGCTCCGAAATCTTCGCATATTTGGAAAACTCTGAGAATGACTACACGACTTTCTAAAAGATAGAAGTCAGGTAGTGGTGGTCAATGGGGCCACCTCCAAGAAAACAAATAATGAGTGGTTTTCCACAAGGCAGTGTCTTGCGACCACTGCAATTCATTGTGGCCCTTATATTCAATACAATCGTAGTGAATAACTTTCAATATTCATAGTACAATTTTGGCAACTTTTTTCAACCCAGTCGACAATGAGTATTTCTGCTAGTATGTGTGTGTGTGTAACGGAGTTAGACGTCGGTGTCACCAAATGTAACAGTTGTGGTTACCAGAATGTAGCGGTTATGATATTGAAGAAAAGAAAAATGACGTGAATGTCGTTGTATAGGATTTCAAGGAATAAGGACAGTGGTCGAAGTTGATATTGACTCCAAATTTAATTTACCGTTACTTAATATGTATAGCCTAACCACAATGGGCAGTCGCGTGTAAATCGGAAAGCATGCGAGGTAACGAGCGTTATATTTTCACTTATAAATGGATAGCGTAAGACTTACATGTCCCGGGTCATTCAAGCGGCAGAGAGAGGGAGAGAGAAAGAGAGAGATGTTGTAGAAAGGAAATAAGCTAGTGAGAAAGTAAGAGAATGGTGTGACGAGACAACTGTATCGTTGGTGAATTCCATTAGTTGTCCCTCTGTGACGTTACTTCAATTGAGATGGCATTCGTGCAGCCGGTCAACCTACTCTCTGTGGTTGCTCTCACTAACTGATTTTATCTTGTAACTGCTAGTATTTATAATGATGCTGATTAGCTAGGAAAATAGACATACTGTTCTAACAATAGTTAAATTAATGTAGGTCACTCATTATCTACACTAGCGTAGCTAGGCGGGGCGGTAGGGGCGGCACTTTTGGGTCTGGTGTAGGCAATATGTGTTTTTTGTGGGGTCCGGGGGTAGCAAACGGAAAAGCTGCCTCGGGTGATACACACTTTAGTTGCGCTAGTGATTATCTATTTCAACTTTTCATGGCATGGAAAAGGTTACGAGTCGAGTGGAAAGCACATAAATCTGCGTTCCTCCTTGACAGAACAATAGGCCGTATGGCTAGGGAGAATTTCTAGATTCGATTTGGAATCTCAGGTAGGGCCAAACGAGGTTTGTTTGTTTGTCTGTCTGTCTGTCTCTCTCCACACACACACACACACACACACACACACACAC
>NC_068984.1:129495189-129497024 GCF_001194135.2 Octopus bimaculoides | reverse complement strand
TATATATATATATATATATATATATATATATATATATATTAAACGGGCCTCTGTATAGTTCCAGTCAACCAAATTCACTCTTTTTATTTCCAATAACAATCCTGTTATTTCCCCCGATTTCTTAATTAAAATAAGGTTTTGGGTTTCAATATGTCTGTTGATTAATTTAACACTGGAATTAATGTATTAACGAGGAAAATTGCTGCTATATTCAGCTTGTTGTGCTATGGCAGTAACCCCCGCTCCTCCGGTTCTTTCGCTGTTTGTCATTTAGTCTCATGTCAGCTCAGATACAACAGAACTCAGATACAGCAGAACTCAGATTGAAGGTCTGGAGGTCTGCTGTATGATCCCATGGTCCTCTTCATTTTTATTCTATATATATTTTTTTCGTAGCGTTCCTGGATGCAAAATTGTCAAAGCATGAATTAAAGTTTAATTATTAATCTACCCTTGTTGTTTAACAGCCAGGACATTGCATCCTTCAAAATTTACTAACATTACTTTTGATGTGCCTATGCATCCTTTCCTCTTTATGGCTCTTTTATTTTCCACATTTCTGTTTTTGGCTCTCATTCCTGTAATTTTTTTATTCGACTTACAACAGCTTATAGTCCCTGTTTTTAGCTTCTCCAATGAGAAGCACGGTACACAATAAGCTACGTTCTGAGTTCGAATTTCACCTAGGTCGACTTTGCTTTTTATCCTTTCGAGATCGATAGAATAAGTTCCATTTGAGCACTGGGTTCGATGTAACCAATTGCCCCTCGCCTCCAACATTTCATATCTTGTGTCTTTAGAAGAAAGAGTGGTAGTCGTCGTCATCATCATCATCGTCATCATCATCATCGTCGTCATCATCATCATTGTGAACCAAATCGAAACTAGACTAAAAATACTTTAATAGCTGGAAATAATGGTCGAAACACTTTTAAAAGGTGCAATGGTCACTTTCGGAACGTTTTGGTAACTTTTCGATGTACCCAAACATAACCGCAAGTTCAGTGACTGAAACAAGTAATAGATAAAACGACAAACGACAATGCGAAACAAAAGGAAAGTAAGCAAATATAAACCCCCAACAATTGGAAATGATGAATGCAAATTTTTAGAGGTGTGTTTTTCAAATCTAATAACAAATAGTAATTTCATTCATCCTAAATAACTTGTTTACAGACGAAGTGCTCTATTTTCTACCTTCTGTTCTCGAGAGTTATCGCTTCTCATTGTACATAAATACTTTGGTCCTTCAACTGCGGTGTTTGCCGTAAGTTACCATTCTGCTTTCTCTCGAGCCTTGTATTTTTGTTTCTTAAAGTCTTAAACTTTTTCTGAAACAGCAAACGTGTTCGATTTTTAATTAATGTAAATCTAAATACATACAGTTAAATTTAAAATTAAATATTTCATATAATAGCTAATAGTTTTGACTCACTTGACAAGCCAGCAAAGCACATTGATGAGTCAGTTAAAATTATTTATTTCACATCTATTGTTGAGATTTCCTTACATTTCTTTTCACATTAATTTATTTCTGAGATACAAACTTATAAATTGTTCTATTTCTTTATCTCATTTGATGGTGCGATTTTTTGCAACCAGTTTTTCGACTTCTCGTGGTTAGATTTATATAATCAATGGATGGAAAACATGTCTATTTGAGGAATATTTGCCTGCTAAAATTTGCGACCACATTTCCCTCAGATCGCCGCACCCGACCGTCTTAAAGAAAGACATATTGGGGAATATAATACCCGATATATTAAACCCTAACCCTAAACACCGGGTGTGCGTATTCTTTACCAACGTCATATATATATATATATATATATATA
>NC_068984.1:129488895-129495144 GCF_001194135.2 Octopus bimaculoides | reverse complement strand
TGTGTATGTGTATACTTTATTTAAAAGCAGCAGAAATATAACTAAAAACTGTTACTCGGAGTTTCACGTTCCCATTTATCGGACAGTTTAGTTAGAAATGGGAAAGAAATTACGATGCAATCAAAACTAATTGTCCGATGAACGGGAACGCGAAACTCCGAGTAACAGTTTTTAGTTATATTTCTGCTGCTTTTAAATAAAGCATATTACTCTACCTCTGGTATTTGAGTACTCTTTTTCCCACCTTGTTGCACATTTATGTGCTTACTCCGGTATATATATATATATATATGTTTGCTCGACCCGGGTTGACTTGCGGATAAATAACGCAAGCTTCATCAAACATGTGAAAGGTTTAGAAGCGACAATCGAAACTAGTTTTATGGGGACATACAACCACTGTAGCGTTTGACTCACATACATGTATAATATTATTGCAGACAGTTTATTCGGTAGTATTTTGTAAACTGATCTCGATTCTCGGTTTTAAACCTTTCGATCATTTTAAGTGGAACTTTTGACATGATCATCCCATCGTTTTGTATGTCAGAAACTACATTATTCCTTTTTAAAACAGTATTGTATATTTTGAATGAGATGTGTTCCCTACACTTTGATTATAAATCCTATCTTAAGTTGATAAACTGGCACCGACAAATGAGATAAAGAATTAATGTTTTGAGAATCCTTAGTAGTTAATAAAAAAAAAAAACATCATCATTATCATCTATATTTCAGGTGATATATATTATCATTGAATAAAAGAAAATATTTACAATTTTATCAAAAATGTAAATACTAACATTTTGTTAAAATTGTACAGTCCTTAAAGCAATTTCTTTTTGGTTTTTAATCCAAATTTACTCATGTAAAACGGCATATCATACACACAAATATACCTATCGGTTATAGACTATATAGGGTATGTAGGACTTGGCAGTCTGTTCTTCAGTAAACTGACCCGCTATTTACATATGGGTATGAATTATAAATGTCATCTTATATAATCATGATGAAATAATTACGATCTATAAAGTAGGTCAACTTAATTTTGAATATAGAGAGTTCTTCCCCTACTTGCTTCTCTTGATCAAAGATCGATAAATTCCATTTTTTTTTTATTAACAAAATTAAACCATTAATAAATGTATAGTTTGTATAACAACACGCGCATTCATATACGTACTGTTGTTATGTTGTAAAACAAGCAAGTTGATAAAAAGTTATATTACTGTATTTAGCGTGCTCCAGCTTATAATACTCTTTCACTGATTTCAGTCATTTGACTGTGGCCATGCTGGAGCACTGCCTTGAAATGTTTTAGTCGAAGAAATCGAGGAAAGACTTCCCTATGTACCCTACCTGTAATTTTTTTTTTTCAATATTAGACTTGGTGGAGCATTGATTTCCTACCATATCTTATAATAACGATGGTGAGAATTTCTATTAAAAAAAAAACTTTTCTTATTCTGTATATTCATGTCCCAAGGTTACGCAAATTTCATAGAGTTAGGCAATTTAGGCCTTAACGTTAGGTAAATTGGGACATGACTATACATAATACAGAAATGAAGTTTTTTAATAGAAATTCTAAATTTTTATGACTTTCTCATTATTATTATTATAAGACATGACAGGAAATCAATTTTCCATCATGTTGTAATATTAAAAAAAAAAATTTTATGGGCGGTGGGGTACAAAAGGAAGTCTTTCCGAAATCGATCCCAGAAATTTTTTTATGCCTAGTGCTTATTCTATCGGTCGCTTTTGCCGAACCGCTAAGTTACGGGGACGTAAACATACCAACACCGGTTGTCAAGCGATGATGTGGGGGGACAAACACAGACACAAGGACATACACGTATAGATACATATATATATATATATATATATACGACAGCTCCTTTCGGTTTGTCTGCTAAATCCACTCATAAGGCTTTGGTCGGCCCAAGGTTATAGTAGAAGACACTTGCCCAAGGTGCCACGCAGTGGGACTGAACCTAGAACCTAAGATCAAAGGGTGAAGAAGCAAGCTTCTTAACCACTCAGTCATACCAGTATCATTAACTAGCTAATTCAGTAGTATGCAGCTAATGGCAGTTTCACTGCACAAAATAATGATTAAAAAAAAATTCCTTGTTTTAAAATGAAAATTATTAACTCATTTGTGCTGTGTTCCCAGTACAGTAGGAATCGTCTAAATGTAATCTCCACTAGATTCCTATTAAAGCAGTAATGAACAATACATGTAGAAAAAGAAGATGAAGTACTAAAAATAGATAACTGATTACATTGCAACTCTGTAGTCAAGTGTGTTTATGAATCGTCGTTAACCCTTTTGATACCAACCCGACTGAAACCGGCTCTGGCTTTGTAGTACAAATGTCTTGTTTTCATAAGTTTTGAATTAAAATCTTCCACGAAACCTTAGTCACAATTTATGTTCCTAACACCAGCTAAATGATAACTAAGTTATTTTACTAAATCCTTTATTATATTTAAAATTAACTGAAAGAAACACAGAACGTCTCAAAATAAATGTGATAACAAAAGGGTTAATGATATCCCCCATAGCTGTTACCTACTTTTGTTTTTAATTGAGAAAAAACAAATTTTTTTTGCAATAAGAAAAGCATGTGATGAACCCAGCACTTTGGTAAACAAGCAATGCCTAGACTCTTTACAATTGAGGAAATTATTGATGATATTTATTCTTCGGATGAAGAATTTACCCTTACGTAGACAATGAGTGTGATTCGGACAATCAAGCTGGTGAAAGTGATGAAGAAAGTAGTGATTAGGGTAAAGTTAGACACAGGGGCCTAGGTCTGAGAGGATTAAAATGAAAATTATGAGTTTTCTGAAAATTTTTTCTTATTCTTTATAGGCTGTCAAAGTACCAGGTAAATATGGATATGCAACAATCATTCTCAGACAGTGATAATGCTGATAATTTTGATGTGGACAATGAAAAACCTTCCACATCCGAAGTTAAGTCAAGTAAATTCTTATCCATGAAGATTCTAGAAACTCCTGGTAATTCCAGTATGGATACTAGTTTCAATCCTGATGAGAGAGAAAGTGAAAGTAGCTCTGGAAATAAAGCTACAGATACATTTAAGGTGGATACAAGTTTAATACCAAAAGCTCATCTGGAAGGTCAAGTTAATGATGAACTATCTTCTCTTGGTCTTACAGTTTTTAATCAGGAAGAATTTGAACAAAGTAAGCTTCTATTTTCTATTTCCTAGACAACATTAACATTAACATTTTTTTTTCTTTCATGTAAATGTATATAGAAAGAAGGATATAATTCCTTTTTGTTCTTTTCATTGTGTTAAACTGCATTTTATTTGGTTTCCTGTAGGATTCTATTAATTTACCTTACTTGAAGTTTTTTTACTTCATTGGCTGCAATGGCACCATTGCCACAACGATACCCACTTTTCCATTCATGTATGCACACATGCGACAAATTTTGTACAGGTTCATTTATTTTAAAATTTTACATGAAGTTTTAACTTTGTAAATATTTCATTTCGTGATATGATTCTGTAAATGAAGCATCATATGTTCAGATTTGTGTTTTAAATAAATCTTTATTCCCCGTTAATCATATATATCTTTCTTTGAATAATTTAATGACATCCTCCAGATGTCATTGCCCAGGTGGATAATGCTATTGAGAAAGAAGAAGAGGAAAGACGAAAGAAACAGATGACTAAACAGTTAGCAGCGGCTGAAGATGACTGCAAGTAAGTTAAACAGTTTGGACTTCACAAATTAGCTTCTCTCAATGAATTTTAAAATCCAAAGAGGGAGTCTCTAAAGAGCAAAATTCATTGTTTTATAAAACATGGTTTTTAGTTTCATGATTTTTATTCATTTTCTGAAGTTTGCGTTCAGAGAATTAGATAACTAACATCTCTATAATATTCATATAATGAATATACTTTTAATCTGTTTTTTTTTTTTTTTTTAGGCTGTTGAAGCAAGAAATTGCTCGAGTTGACCGAGTACTTGCAAGTATGCGTAAGAGTGCGCCTTTGAAAGAGATTAGAAAATTAGATTCTGTTAAACAACATAAAGAAAAAAGAGTGAGTATAAACTGTTTTATATATATTTATCGAGTTGTTTTGCTTAAAAGATAAAAGAAATAATCTTTACATGTTTCAGTTGTTAAACTGTGGCCATGCTAGAGCATTGCCTTGAAGAGTTTAGTTGAACAAATTGACCCTAGTACTTAATTTTAAGTCTGGTACTTAAACAAACCAATATATTTATCAAGCAATGATGGTGATGGTGGTGGTGGTGGGGATAAACACACACACACACACACACACACATGTGCACATCATCATCATCATCATCGTTTAATGTCTGCTTTCCATGCTAGCATGGGTTGGACGATTTGACTGAGGACTGGTGAAACCAGATGGCAAGGTTTCTACAGCTGGATGCCCTTCCTAACGCCAACCACTCTGAGAGTGTAGTGGGTGCTTTTACATGTCACATACATATATATATACTTTCCAAGGCTTTCACACAGTTTCCATCTACCAAAGTCACTCACAAATTATTGGTTAGCTTAGGGCTGTAGTAGATGACACTGGCCCAAGATGTCATGCAATGGGACTGAACCTGAAACCACATGGTTGTCTAAAGTGAGCTTCTTAACCACACAGTCATGTCTGCACTTTAATGTCTTTTCTCTGAAATATTTTCCATGAAAATATTCCTTTACATAAAATATCTATTTTTCTCAGATAATTTGAAATAACAACATTTTAGTTATCACACAGCCTTACTGACACCATAGCCTTCTGTTAAGATGTTTATAGTCATTTCATTGTCTCTTTTGTTGAACACTTGATGCCACTGTGGTCAGCTTTGCCCCTTGTCCTTTCAAGGCTGATAGGTAGCCCAATTAAACAGTCACACTAGGTGCCTTGCAGTATCTGTTTTGGCTCTTTGCATTCTGACACTAATGGTTATGATATATTCTGCTCCCGAGCCAGTATCAATCCAAGATGGCAGCTCATCTTTGATTGAACTACAGCAATTAAATCTGAGATATTACATACTGCTTATGGTGTTATGTAACAAGTTTTTTTTTGTTTATAATATATTATCATAGTCATGATACTATAAAAGCTGTAAAGTTCTTGGATATGGCTAAAATAATACTGAATGCTTTCTGAATAAATGGTCAGTGAACAGGTCGCGGTCTCAAAGCGATGAAAATATTTTGGCAAATTAAATTTAGATGTTGAAGTGAATCTAACGGTTTTTTTTGTGTTTCTTAAATGGCTTATAAACACCTTCCACGCTGCAGTTGTTTTCGTTCCAGCACACGATCTCAGATCAGGTCACTTGCTATGCAAATACATCTCCGAAAAATAGATTGATTCACTTAAGTGTGATGTTTCTAGTTCATCATTCTAAACCATTTTAACTCTTTTTTAACCATATTTCTGTTGAATTACATTGCTTTTGTTTCAATTAGTTTTTAAAATAATGAAATATTTAAATAAAATAACTTAGTGATTATTAAGCTGGTGTTTGGAACATAAATTACTGGGAAATTTTGATAAAAAGTTATAATTTAGATCGCTTTAAAACAGGAAGTTTGTGTCACAGATCCAGGGGTTGTTTCAGGTGGGTTCCCATCAAAAGGGCTAATATGTTCTATATTTTGATCTCTGCTTTTGCTCTTTTTGTTTTTCAAATATTTTGGGATAGATGAAAGAAATTAAAGCTAAGATGAAAGCACTACATCTTAAGATCTATGGCAATGCTGATGGACTGGAAGCAGATGAGGAACTTGTTAAGCAAGGTAATGTCTAAGTAAAAAGAGGAAAAATCAATCTGCCGACTAAGATTTCATATGTCTTTATACTCTGTAAATAAATATCCTACTTATGTCACCATACTACATATCATGCTTCCCATGGCATGCAGGAAGGTGATACTGTTACTGTGGAACTTAAATTCAATCACCATCATCATCATTTTGATGTCCACTTTTCCATGCTTGGATGAAATTCCTTGAGGCAGATTTTCTACAGCAGGATACCCTTCCTGTTGCCAATCTTCATCTGTTTCTAAAACGATGTTTTATTTCTCCATAGCTAGATATGTATTCACAGAAGATTGAAAATGAATGACACTGCTAGTATGATGATATGACATTAACACTCGCACATGCACGCACACACACACACACACACACACACACACACACACACA
>NC_068984.1:129486044-129488885 GCF_001194135.2 Octopus bimaculoides | reverse complement strand
ACACACACACACACACACACACACACACACACACACACACAACACACATGGATGTTAAATGATAATAATGATGGTGATGAATTCTAACACAAGATCTTCATGAATGCAATGTCTTGGTAACATTGAGGACACCTGTAATTATGAAAAGAAATTGAAATTCCCAGGAGCTTACTCTGTGGTGCTCACTCAAAATCAAAATGATGTTGATTGTTATATTTCTAATAAACCCCGTTGTTTCCTCACACCCCAATAATTTATGTCATTAAAGTAAATATTTTCCATTCTGCAGAAACTGAAGAACTTTCCGTTTTGCATCAGATGTTGACATTTGGCAATTCTGAACAAGAAACTGAACAGGAAAAGCTTATTCGAACTGGGGAAATGACTCCATTTGGCTCTGTAACTAAAGATCCCAGCGACAAAAAATCTAAAGGTATTTCTTTAACATCGGAGTCTGATATGTCACCTTTTGAGAAGTTCTTAATGGAAAAAGAACAGACCAAAATTAAACGTACTCCTCCTAAGCACCAGAAGACATCAACAGTAACATTAGCAACCTTGAAAGAACGTAATTCCGTCATGCAAGATTCTCGCTTTGCTCCAACCCCAAGCCCAAGCAAGAAAAAAAAAAACAATTGGTTTGATGAAAGGAAAAAACAATTTCGAAGCGAACCTTTGCCATCGTCAAGCAGCAAAACAATAAAAGTAAGTGATGACAGTGATGAGGATTCACCTGGTAATGAATTTGCAGTCAAAGATTGTCGAGATGGTAGAGGATACAATGATAGTGACGACGAGTGGTACCCTGATAATGGTAAGATTCTTTTAGTCTCTGAATTTTCATTTTTTGTGTTGATTTTATTTGGTTTTATACTGGTGTTTATTTAACCCTTTAACATTTAAACCAGCTTTATCCGGCCCAAATATTTTACTTGTCTTATTTTCAACCTGGAAAGAACTGGCCTCTTACACCTATCTCACAATGTCACTTCAAAAATATATTATCATGTCATTGAAATCTTGAAGCTGTGAGATAATGCAGGATTAGTTCCAAAACGATGTGAATAAATAAACATTATATTTGATAAAGTAATCATCATCCTCCTCATCATCATCGTTTAACATCCGCTTTCCATGCTGGCATGGGTTGGACGGTTTGACTGAGGACTGGCAAGCCAGGAGGCTGCACCAGGCTCCAATCTGATCTGGCAAGGTTTCTACAGCTGGATGCCCTTCTTAATGCCAACCACTCCAAGAGTGTAGTGGGTGCTTTTTATGTGCAGCTGGCATGGAGGCCAGTCAGGCGGTACTGAATGCTAAAGGATTAGCCCTTTTGTTAGCATATTTCTGTTGAAAAATACTGCCTTCATTTCAATTAATTTTGAAAATAATGAAGAATTTACTGAAATAACCATCATTATTTAACTGTTATTTGGAGCTTAAATTAACAAGAAATTTTGATGGAGGATTTTAATTCAGATCACTTTAAAACAGGATGTTTTGGTGGAGGTGCATGTCTTGGTGGTTAGGGTGTTGGTCTCATGACTGTAAGATTGTGGTTTTGATTCCTGAACTGGGTGATGTGTTGTGTTCTTGAGCAAAATATTTCATTTCATATTGCACGTGGCCGTTGCCAGTACTGCCTGGCTGGCCTTTGTGCCGGTGGCACGTAAAAGCACCCACTACACTCTCGGAGTGGTTGGCATTAGGAAGGGCATCCAGCCGTAGAAACTCTGCCAAATCAGATTGGAGCCTGGTGTAGCCATCTGGTCCACCAGTCCTCAGTCAAATTGTCCAACCCATGCTAGCATGGAAAGCAGACGTTAAACGATGATGATGATGATGATTGCTCCAATTCACTCAGTTGGCAAAAATGATATTTCTGTGATGGAATACTCAAGTTGTAGTATGTAGGGGTATTGATTAATTGACTTAGAAAGTTTTGATTTTTGATCTTTTATATTATGAATTCCATCCAATGGACCATGTCACATTACTTTGCTACCTATTTAGGAATGTTGGATTTGTGGCTCTTGGAAATATGGTGAGGTGATGAAAATCAGTCTATCAAATAGAATTAACTTATACTTGTTTCAATCATTGGACTGCAGCCATGCTGGAGCACTGCCTTGAAGGGTTTAGCTGATCAAATTGATCCCAGTACTTATTTTTATGCCTGGTACTTATTCTATTGGGTTTTTTTTTTTTGACTGAACCATTAAGGGATGTAAACAAAGCAACACCAATTGTCAAGTGTAGGGCAGGGGGATAAGCACAAACACAGACACACATGCTCATGCACAAACATGCACATGTGCACACACACACACACACACACACACACATATTATGGACTTGCACAATTTCTGTCTACCCAATTCACTCTGAAGACATTGGTCAGACTAAGGCTATAGTAGAAGACACTTGCCCAAGGTACTGAATCTGGATACCACATGATTGCCAAGCAAGCTTCTTAACCACTCAGCCCTGCCCTGCCTGTCTACTATATTTATGGATATTTTAGGTCAAACATGAAGTACATTTGCTTCTAAGATCAGTCTGCACAGAATTTGTTTTCTTTTGAAGAGGTGCAAGAGTGTTTGAATACATATACTCTTTTACTTGTTTCAGTCATTTGACTGCGGCCATGCTGGAGCATCGCCTTTAGTCGAGCAAATCGACCCACGATTTATTTTTTGGAAGCCTAGTACTTATTCTATCGGTCTCTTTTTACCGAACTGCTAAGTTACGGGGACGTAAACACACCAGCATCGGTTGTCAAGCGATGATGGGGGGACAAACACAGACACACAAACACACATATATATATATATATATATA
>NC_068984.1:129484127-129484966 GCF_001194135.2 Octopus bimaculoides | reverse complement strand
AGTTTTTCCATTTCTTTATTATTATTATTATTATTATTATTATTATTATTATTATTATTATTATTATTATTATTATTATTGATGACCTAACTATTGAGTTACAGAGGCTACAGAAAATGTGGGTGAAATGTATCCCTGTTGTTATATGTGCATTAGGAATTATCCCTAATGATTTGAACAGATGAATAGAGGAAATAGGCATAAAACCTAGTTTAGTGCAGCTTCGGAAAACAGTGTTATTAGGGACAGCTAGGATACTTAGGAAGGTTCTTGACCTCTAAGGTTATTTGTTGTAGCCTGATGTTAGGAATTTTTGTTTTTCCAACAGTTTAACCTGTTGTGCATATATGAAATAATAATAATAATGAGATACTCATTCTGTTCCAACATACTTTTTTTTCGATAATTCCAGACAATATAATGCAAGGAAAATATTTGAGAAAGTTAATGGTGACGTTGAGGAATCAGATTCTGATGAAGAAGGTTATTCTGATGCAGAATTTGATGGTGGATTAAAAGTACCAAAGAAAACCTGGAAGCAGCTTTATAAGTGAGATTTCTTTTTCTTTTACACTGTTTGACATTTCCTTTTTACTATTTTTTAATTTTTTCATATAGCTAATATTCATTAGAGCCTTAGACAAAATTCATTGCTGTATTTGTTCTAGCTCTTTACAGTCTGAATTCAAATCTTGTCAATATTAAGTTCCTCTCTCATCCTTCCAGAATTAACAAAATAAAGTACTAGTCAGGTACTTTTTTTTTCGCCCTTTCAAAGCCTAGCCAGGCTCATGGGCCCGGTTTCCCGGTTTCTATGGCGTATGTGTCCCCCCCCCCCC
>NC_068984.1:129481365-129483936 GCF_001194135.2 Octopus bimaculoides | reverse complement strand
CATTACTCAGGAAAGAGGAAGAAAGAGTGAGAGAAAGTTGGGGCGAAAGAGTACAACAGGGGTCGCCACCACCTCATGCTGGAGCCTCGTGGAGCTTAGGTATTTCGCTCAATAAACACACACAACGCCCGGTCTGGGAATCGAAACCGCGATCCTCCGACCGCGAGTCCGCTGCCCTAACCACTGGGCCATTGTGCCTCCTGTCAGGTACGAGGGTTGATATAATCAACTATATCTCTCCCACCAAATTTCTGGCTTTGTACTTTTATGGGAAATTGTTACGTCCAGTAATTTTATATAATTTTTGTAATTTTTTTCTATTATTTAACATCTCTTTTCATACTTGTATTGGCAAAATTGTTTATTTGTTGATGCATTTGTTTCTACTGTTAGATACCATTTCTACCATTAAGTACTCAACCATTAGGCAAATTTGAGCAAGCAACTATGTTCTTTGATCAGGGACACAATGACCATCATAAGATTTGAACTCATGAATACATGCTTGATTTTCCAGCACCTTCATTGTTTTTGAGGATATTGAGGGTATGTTACAGAATAATTAAGCTTAGACTCATCGCAGACAACATGGCAGTAAAATAAAATGTATGTATTAATGCCATATGAAATGTAGAGAATTCCAGAAAGCACCCCACAATCAGAAATCAGTTAACTCAGTTCCTATGTCTCAAATGCACATGTATGGAAGTGAATATACTTACCTCACATATAGTAGGGATTAAATATCCAAACTAGAGAAAAACTCTCCAAAGCCAAAGCCTTGTCGATTTGGGAGATGGAAACTAAAAGAAGCCCATCATATGTGTGTGTGTGTGTCTGTGTGTGTGTACCCTTGTCTTGATGTCATGTGATGATTGTAGATGAGCTTTACTGTCACACAAGCAATGGTGTTCATTTTAGGTCTTCCATGAAAATTGTCTGGCCATTGGGAAATATTGCCCAGCTTGGAACCTAGCAATGATACAAAGAGCATCTGGCTATAGAAAAATCTGCTTCAACCAATTCTGTCTGACCCTTACAAGTTTAGAAAAGTGGATGTTAAATGATGATGATAAAGTTGTACATATTTTTTTAATGGAAGCTAAATTTGATTGTATATTGTTTCAATGAGATTTCTTTTATTTGTTGAAGGTATCAAAAGACTGGAGTTCGTTGGCTATGGGAGTTGCACTGCCAACAAGCTGGCGGAATTGTTGGTGATGAGATGGGTTTAGGAAAGACAATACAAACAATTAGCTTTTTAGCTGCTCTCCATCACAGTCAGCTGCATGATAAATCTTTGGGGTAAGTTAACTGCATAAAAAAACAAAAAAAAAAAAGACAAGCAAAATGCTAAAATATTCTTAAATCCTTCATTCGCTTTGGGGCATGCACCATTGACAACTTTTCTTCACTGTTCTTAACCTTGGACTGTCTTTTTCACTTTGCTCCTGTTAAATCCCAGCAGCTTTTTTATCTCTGCTTCAGTATCCCTCACTCCTGTAGATTCATATATTTCCAGGAGGGAAGGCTTTCTTTTCCCAGATCTTGTTGGTTTTCAATTGTTATTGATGTGTTTGTAACTTAGTTTTTCTCTAGGTAGGGTAGTTGGCCCTATGCAAACTCATTTTTATATCTGGGAAGAGGTGATTCTTAATAATCTTGTGACCTGTCAAGTATAGGAGGCCCTGGCAGGACCTTGTGCTTTGCTGGTTCAACTCACAGGGTCATTGATGCCTGCAAGCCACCACATAACAACATGACGGTCCTTGTGGTGGAATCTTCAATGCAAGGCATATATAGACTTGCAGGACATATACTCAAGCATATGTTTACAGATTTATTTTATGCTTGTATTTTTCTTTTACTGCAAAGATTTGTTCGAAACTGTAAATTTCAATATTACATGAAATATTCAAAAAAGCAATTTAAGTGTAGATAAATAATTTATTTGCATTGCTTTACAATCAGAATTCTTGAAAATATATGTTTTCATTATATATATTGTTGCTTTATTTAATTTGAAGGTATGTTGGTCTGGGTCCCTGCATAATCGTCTGTCCAACAACTGTCATGTATCAGTGGGTTCGTGAATTTCATAGTTGGTGGCCACAATGTCGAGTGGCAGTCCTTCATGCTACTGGATCATTTACAGGAAGTGAGGTACTGTACACTTTTATTTGATGTTTCGTTTGTTTGTTTTATAAGCTTTCTTATTCTTCTCAAATTCCTTATTTCTCCAAATGTCTCCACTTCACCTTCTGCTCATTTGTTGATTAATATCAATTTTTTTTTCCTAACTTCTTTCTTAACATTTACTTGCATTTAAGCATTTTCTCAAGTTTGCACTTTATTAAGATATAGATTTTTGTATTGTCCAATGTATTTTTTTTATCATTTAAATCTTTAAATACTTTATGTAAACATTTGGATATAAGGAATCAAATCTTTAAGGCTGGAAGCAAAATGGTTAAACTTTTTGATACTTGTGAAAAACTTTCAGGAAACTGAAAGAAAGCTGTCATGTATATATATATATATATATATATATATATATATATATATATATAT
>NC_068984.1:129479466-129481180 GCF_001194135.2 Octopus bimaculoides | reverse complement strand
GTGTGAGTTGATGTATCCCTGTCTTAATATCGTGTGATTGTTGTAAATGAGTGTCACTGCTACACAAGTGGTGTCCTTCATTTCCAAGCTTCTGTGGAAACATGTTCAGCCATGGAGAAAAAAAAAATGACCTTTGAAACACTTGAGGGTTGGTGACAAACAGCATCTGGCTGTAAAAAATCTGTCTCAACAAATTCCACCCGACCCATGCAAGCATGAAGAAGTGTATGTTTAAACAACGATGATTTTCATGGTGATGAGATCGTGAACATTTCTAATTATATTCTGTAATGAAATTTTCTTTACTTTGAACATGTTCTCTATCTTTGTCTCAATTTTTCTTTTTTTCTTAATCAGGAAAAACTTGTTTACAGCATCAACAACTGCTGTGGTATCCTAATAACTTCATACAATAATCTTGTTGCTCATAAAGACATCGTTATCAAACACAAATGGCATTATGTGATTTTAGATGAAGGTCACAAGATCCGAAATCCTGATGCTCAAGCTACTCTTGCATGTAAAATGGTAAGTCATGGTAATTCATTAATCATCATCATTTTATTAAATTTTTATTTCGCTTTTTCTAAGCAGCTTTTTGGTCTCAGTAGCATTGGTAACTAGCTCTACATATTTTGACACCAATATTAAAGAAAATACATTTTCAGACTTAGTAGTTGGATCATTTCTATTCTCAATTCATTGAGGCACCACTGAAAGTTTTGTTTTCATCTGATGTTATCTAATATCTCTTGAGCGAGACCACACTTCAAGACTAGTCTTCTGGTATGATCTGAACTTAGCACTGCAAACTAGCTAAATATCTGTCACTTATTTTCTACTGCTACTGCATACAATGGTTTTATTTACACAGGTGATAATTTACAGCTAAATGGACTGTTATATTTGTAAGTTAAGTAACTCGTGCATCATAACACAACACTAATGACATGATGCTGTTTCTAAGCATTGGCTTTTCAGTTGTCAATTTGCCATCTTGCAAAACCCAGGTGTTGCATACTTACTTCTTATCAAGTTTTTTTCTCAGCTTGGTTGATAAACTTAAGTGTATGCTAGTAACATATGAGTTACTGCTTCGTTCTCTATTATAATGATTTTAACAACACCCAGGTACTCTGTTTGTATCTTGCTTTCTCTTTCTTCCTTTTATATCTCAATTTTCACAGAATTAAGATAAGGTGCTTCTTAAGATTTCAAAAGAACAAAATTAAACCAAAATGAGAATAGAAATGATCCAACTACTAAGTCTGAAGATGTATTTTCTTTAATATTGGTGTCAAAATATATAGAGCTTGTCAGTCTGTCTCATCGTTTAGCAATATGAAGGATTACTAGGCTTAAAAAAAACCTTTGTTCGATCTTCATGAAATGAAATATAATTAAAAACACCACTAATGTTGTATTGCAGACTTCTGTAATTTATCCTAAAGATGGATGTAAAACTGTTGATGATATACATCTTAGAGTTCAATTCCCCTCTGCCGGATGATCCTGCTCATTTGGATATTTGCACAAGAACTAACCCTAACCCTAACCCTAACCCTTGACTATAAAGAACTAAATTTAATTTTAGAGATGTTTGCATATGAAGTGGCAGGAGTGGCTGTGTGGTAAGTAGCTTGCTTACCAACCACATGGTTCCTGGTTCATTCCCACTGAGTGGCACCTTGGGCAAGTGTCTTCTACTATAACC
>NC_068984.1:129475443-129479280 GCF_001194135.2 Octopus bimaculoides | reverse complement strand
ATATATATATATATATATATATATATATATATATATATATATGTATATGTTTGTGTGTCTGTGTTTGTCCCCCAGCATCACTTGACAACCGATGGTGGTGTGTTTATGTCCCCGTAACTTAGCGGTTTGGCAAAAGAGACCAATAGAATAAGTACTAGGCTTACAAAGAATAAGTCCTGGGGTCGATTTGCTCGACTAAAGGCAGTGCTCCAGCATGGCCACAGTCAAATGACTAAAACAAGGAAAAGAGAGTAAAAAGAGTGTATATCATTTTATCACTTTGGACGTTATTGTAAATTTTATTAGGATTTAATTACTTATGTTCTGTGCACTTTTTTTTTTGTTTAATGTTAATTTTTCTTTGTTCTCCAAGATTCGTACACCTCACCGCATAATCTTGTCTGGGTCACCAATTCAAAATAACTTGAAAGAACTATGGTCTCTGTTTGATTTTGTGTTCCCTGGAAAGCTTGGGACCCTCCCAGATTTCATGCAGCATTTCTCTGTCCCTATTGTTCAAGGTGGATATTCTAATGCAACAGAAGTACAAGTAAGTTTTAACATATTTGTTTAATCATAGTATTATACACCATCTTAAAAAAAAACTTCATATGTAAATGAATATGTAAATAAAATAGTATTATTATGTTATTAAAATACTTAACCCTTTGCCTGTCCAAAACATTTTTGTAAGTTTATCCTAAACATCCATGCCTGTTTTCAGACTTTTAGTTAAATCTTGTTTCATCCATTCTGAGTATTGTTAAGATTTCCTTTTATAAGTCCTAACTTAGTCTAATGATTGAAAAAAATTGGGAATGTGTATTATATGTGAGTGAAGGTGCATGGCTCAGTGGTTAAAGCATTGGGCTCGCAATCATGAGGTAGTGAGTTCAATTCCTGTACCAGGCTATGTGTTGCGTTCTTGAGCAAGACACTTTATTGCACATTGCTCCAGTTCACTCAGCTGTAGAAATGAGTTGCAACGTCGTCACTGGTGCCAAGCTGTTTCAGTCTTTGCCTTTCCCTTGAATAACATTGGTGACATGGAGAGAGGAGACTGGTATGCATGGGCGACTGCTGGTCTTCCACAAACAACCTTGCCTGGATTTGCACCTCAGAAGGGAAACTTTCTAGGTGCAATCCCATGGTCATTCATGACCAAAGGGGCCTTTACTCTTTTTTTTTTTTTTATCATATGTGATGCATGAATGCCACGGAAACATGCTGTGTATCACATGTTATACATTGGACAAGCAAAGGGTTAATAAACAGGGTAATACTGAGCTGTTCATTCATTGTAAAATCTCTTTAAGAGATTAATCAGGCATTTATGTCTGCTTTTAAGGGAAGCACAATGCTTGCCTGGTTAGGTTAAGTTATTCAAATTATTGAACACATAGTTAGAAGTCCAATCCATACTCTGTGCTTTGCTCGTAGGTTACATACCCATCTCCATGTATCTCATTCAGTTTAGCACACATAAATAATATTTCTTTAGTGTTATTTAGCCAGAACTGTCTTATATGTCTAATTTTTCCAACATGTCCAATTCCTATACAAAGGAAAAGACAAAACCAGATCCTTCTTCTTACTACAGCTCAGGAAATAAACAAAAAGTGTGAGATGTGAAAGACTGCTTAGTGGTAACTGTAAATTTTTCCATTGTATTCTAATTAGAAATGAGATAATAATTTGTTGCACTTTTCTATCAGGTCAAAACAGCATATAAATGTGCTTGTGTACTCAGAGATACAATTGGACCATACCTTTTAAGAAGGATGAAATCTGATGTGAAAATCAGTTTGGATCTTCCAGATAAAAATGAACAAGTAAGTGTTTTTGTGACTGATGTTATTAATCAGGCATTTATATCTGCTTCTATATCTTGCCTGGTTAGGTTAAGTTATTGCATTGTTTTTTTCTGTGTTCCTTTCTTTGGAAGAGCGTAGGCTCGAAACATTAAAGACCTCTTCACTTCCCAAGCATTATACTAATACATCTGTTTGTTGTCTACACTACCTGTCTTTGTCTTTTGTTTTTTTTTGCGAATTCTTCCCATATACTACACGCTCATGTGGTCACACCAGTTGATCCTGTCTCCTCTCATCACTTATGAACTTCTATGGATTCTCTACTGGACTTTCTACGCTTCAGCTACTTCTGCCTATGGATTACACAGGACTCCTCTGTTGATTATAATGTATATCAGAGCAGATAATTCTAATCTACATGTCTTTGTGCAAATACATAGAATTTTCTGTGTTGACTGACAGCATCACGAAAAGATTGTCACTTCCGTACCGTTATCAGAGTCTGCCTTATTATTCAGGTACTGTTCTGCAAACTTACAGAAGAACAACGAGATGTTTACCAAGAATACCTTGATTCTCGTGAGTGTCAGAACATCTTAGATGGCCGTTATAAGGTATGTACATATTAGTACATGTTTGTATGTGTTTGTGTATTTATTTGTTGATCATTTGTTTTATGCTTGCTTTTTACGTGCTAGCATGGGTTAGATAAATATGTTATTGAGGCATTGTTTTACAGCAAGATGGCATTGCCGATGCTAACATGTATCTGTTTTAAAGTAGCTGGTGTTTGGAAGGGCATCCAAATGTAGAAACCATGCCAATGCGAACATTGGAGCTTGATGCAGTCTTCTGGCTTACCAGTTCCTGTCAAACAGGCCAACCCATGCCAGCATGGAAAATGAACGTTAAATGATGATAACTGGTGCATGTTTATTCCTTTGTGGTAAAATGATGTGTGTGCACCCATCTCTGTTTTAAAACAACTTTAGTACTTGTTTTTTTTTCTTCGATATATAATATAATTTTTAAAAAGGTGCTACTAGACGTATAATACAATTTTTAAAAAGGCACAGTAAATTGTTACAAAGCACTGAAAATGTTACATCACAAAAGATATAAAAAAGACAATTGCTGCCTTCTAGAATAATCTGGCATTCGTGCTGGTGGCACGTAAAAGCACCCACTACACTCTCTGAGTGGTTGGCGTTAGGAAGGGCATCCAGCTGTAGAAACTCTGCCAAATCAGATTGGAGCCTGGTGTAGCCATCTGGTTCACCAGTCCTCAGTCAAATCGTCCAACCCTTGCTAGCATGGAAAACGGACGTTAAACGATCTCTGTATCCTTTTTGTAGTTAAAGTATGGCTGTGTAGTTAAGAAGTTTGTTTTGCAGCAACATTGTTTCAGGTTCAATCCCACTGCACAGCACCTTGGGCAAGTGGCTTCTACTGTTGTCTTATGAGTGAATTTGGTTGATGTAAACTGTATATGTGTGTATTTGTGAAGGGGATGTGGCCAAGTAGTTAAGGTATTTGGCTCATGATCGTAGAGTTGTGATTTTGATACCTGGTAGCATGTTGTGTCCTTGAGCAAGATACTTTATTTCACATTGCTCTGGTCCACTCAACTGGCAAAAATGAGTTGTACTTGTATTTCAAAAGGCCAGCATTGTCACATTCTATATCATGCTGACTCTCTCAGAACTACATTAAGACTACTTGCATTTGTAAGTGCTCAGCCACTTGCACATCAACTTTCCAAGCTGACTGTTCCATTGCTTGGATTAACTGCAACCCCTGTTGTTGTAACCAACAGAGTGCCAGTGTATACTCTTTTACTCTTTTACTTGTTTCAGTCATTTGACTGTGGCCATGCTGGAGCACCGCCTTTTAGTCGAACTCATCGACCCCAGGACTTATTCTTTGTAAGCCTAGTACTTCTATCAGTCCCTTTTGCCGAACCACTAAGTTACGGGGACATAAACACACCAGCATCGGTTGTCAAGCGATGTTGGGGGGGACA
>NC_068984.1:129447654-129475328 GCF_001194135.2 Octopus bimaculoides | reverse complement strand
TATATATATATACATATACACGACGGGCTTCTTTTCAGTTTCCGTCTACTAAATCCTCTCACAAGGCTTTGGTCGGCCCGAAGCTATAGTAGTAGACACTTGCCCGAGGTGCCATGCAGTGGGACTGAACCTGGAACCATGTGGTTCGTAAGCAAGCTACTTACCACACAGCCACTCCTACGCCTCAGTGTAAATTTGCATGAATATTCATATTCGTAATTTCCTTGTTACTATTTGATGTTAACATTTCTTGACATTGTGATTGATCACTCTATGCTTTCAAAGAGCTCTGGAATGAAAAATATTTACTTGGAAATCATTTACTTAAAAAACAGGTAAGGGTTAGTGATAGGAAAAGCACTCATCTGTAAAATCCTGCTTCGAAATCAATTTCTATTCAAGCCATGCAAGCATGGAAAAATTACACATTGAATGAATGAATCAACAGAAGCTTCTTGTATTCTTAACTAAAATTTCTATCTCAGGTATTTGCTGGTTTGATAACTCTTCGTAAAATCTGCAACCATCCTGATATCAGCACAGGAGGTCCACGGGTTTACATTGGAGACGACATAGAAGAGGATGAGACTCTTGATTTTGGCTACTGGCGCAGATCAGGAAAGATGATTGTCATTAAGGGTCTCTTGCGTCTTTGGAAACAGCAAGGTCATCGAACATTATTATTTTCCCAAAGCAAAGTAGTAAGTATATATTTTATTTTTTTATTTGTTTCAATTGTTAGACTGTGACCATGTTGGGGCAACACCTTGAATAATTTTTAGTTGAATGAATTAATGCCACTACTAATCTTTTTTTTTTGAAGTCTGATACTTATTCTATTGGTCTCTTTTGCCAAACCACTAAATTACGGGGATGTAAACGCACCAAAACTTGTTATCAAGCAGTGGTGAGAGACAAACACAGACACAAAGGCACACACACACACACGATGGGCTTCTTTCAGTTTCCACCTACCAAATCCATTCATAAGGCTTTGGTTGGCTTGAGGCTGTAGAAGACATTTGCTCAAGGGTGCCACACAGTATGACTGAACTCGGAAAATGAACATTAAATGATAACTGGTGCATGTTTATTCCTTTGTAGCAAAATGATGTATGTACACCCATCTCTGTTTTAAAACAATTTTACTACTTTCTTTGGGTTTTTTTTTTTCGACATATAATACAATTTTTGAAAAGGTGCTACTGGAACCAAGCTTCTTACCACACAGCCACAACCACACCTACTTGTTTATGTTATTATCAAAAGTTGCTCTTTTTTCTGTTAAATGAACACTGAACTTCCTCTGTTATAAATTCAGTAGAGAGATGTTTCTATATGCCCTATAAAGCATTGATAATAAGGATGCTCTGTATGTGATTTGATTCTCAACTGAATCATTTTTCTTAACTTTGTTCTCAGACCTTTCTCTGACAGGGACAAATGATTCCTGTCACTTTATCATCATCATCAGCAGCAACAGCAGCATTGTTGTAATATCCACTTTTCCATGCTTGCATGGGTCAGATGGAGTTTATTGGGGTAAATTTTTTATGGCTGGATGCCTTTCCTGTTGTCAATCCTGACCTGTTTTCAAGTAAGGCAATATTTCCTCCTTAGCTGGACTTGATTTTGCAGGATATTGGATATAAATGATATTCATTGACAAACAATCACATGATGTCAAGATAAGGAGACACAAACATTTCCACACACACGTGACTGTTATTTTTTCAGTTCCCATCTCACAAGGCTTTGGACTGCCTGAGGTTATAATACAAAACACTTGCCCAAGGTGTCATGCTGTGGGAGTGAACCTGGGACCAGGTGGCTGGGAAGCAAACTTCTTAATCACACAGCCATGTCTGCGCCCACTTGCTGTGCATCATTTACATTATTTGAAATTTGGCACAAGCAAAATCAATGACCCAGTCTTCAGCAATGTTACTGTCTTTATTTTTATTTGTTGTTGTTAATCTCCATGTCAGCCATGGTAGTTCAGTGATAAAAGGCTTTCCAGTCATGATCATCCCATCTGTTTAGCAATGTGTACAATATATGCAACTACATCATCCAAAGTGGGAGAATCTCAAGCAGACAAATATGATGTCTGGTAGCATAGCTGAGTGGGGGTGGGAGTTAGGTGATGCTTTTATGGGAGCAGCAATTTTGGGTCTGCTGTATAAGCCTGTAAAGGAGGTGGGGTGAGACAGGCTGGGAAAACTGAAGGGCTGCTCTTGGTGGTAGATACTCTAGCTATGCCACTAACCATGTTTTCAAAAAAACTATATTAGTGGAATTTTTCTTTGTTTTTTTTTTTTAAATTTTTTTTTTTTAATGAGAAGACAAAATAGAGTTTGTAATTAAATAATTCCTTATATGCAAAAAATGTTAGAAGTACAATATTCATTTGGTTGTTTCCTATTTAGTCTTCACTGTTCTCACCACTAGTGGGGGTGGTCTGGCTATCCTTATGTGAAACAATGATGTAAAGCAGTGTTCCGCAATCAGTATGCTGCAACACATTGGTGTGGCACAAGATGATGCTAGGTGTGCCGTGATGTAACCTGAATATAATTTTTTCCCTGTGCTTTTAGTTATATTTTTAGTTCAGATATGTGCCATTGAATTTTGAGAAGAATATAAGTGTACCACAATTGAAAAATGTTATGGAGCACTGATCTAAAGTATCCTATTTAAGATTTTAGAGTATGGTTTGAGGGAGATTTAGTTGCTATTTCTAGCATGTCTAGTGATCACATTGAGGCTTCTTCATTAACTTTGTTTTTGTTCAGTACTCTGAATTAATTTAATTTGTTTAAATGAAAAATAGGTACCACATGCACTTCCTGGTTGATAGGATAGGCTAACATTAAAAAGAAAAGGAGACACACAAGCTATGGGAAAATGGATAAATGAGAGTGAAAATTACTGAAATCTTTTTTCATCTTTTGTCACTTTTCAGCATTAATTTTCATTTCCCAAAGCTATAAGCAGTAATTTTCCCAGTTTCTCTTGTACATTTTCACATGTCTTGTTTCTTTTCTTTATTAAAGAAAGACACATACATTGAAGGACTAAAATGATTTTCATGTAATTTTAAATTAGAGTAATGTTTTTTCATATGACGACAGTTGTGTCAAGAAGTGATGATCACTAATTGTGGAGGGAATCTGTGGAAGAAATATACCCAGGAAGACATAGAACAAGGCAAGGCACACACACGACTGCATTGAACTCAATGCAGCCCTGCAGTTCATTGGATCCTCTTGGATCACCCCACCCATGTCAATATGGAAGGTTGATGCTATTTGGACATATATAAATATATTGTCGTTTTTAACATCCACTTTTCCATGCTTGCTCAGGTTGGATAAAGTTTACTGAGGCAGATTTTCTCTGGTTGGATGGCCAGACGTTTTCACAGGGTTTTGAAAATGAAGGACATTTATTTACAGCAATCATGTGATGTCATGACAAGAGACACAAATATACACAAAAAGCATCCACTACACTCTCTGAGTGGTTGGCGTTAGGAAGGGCATCCAGCTGTAGAAACTCTGCCAAATTAGATTGGAGCCTGGTGTAGCCATCCGGTTGCACCAGTCCTCAGTCAAATCGTCCAACCCATGCTAGCATGGAAAGCGGATGTTAAACGATGATGATGATGATGATACATACATTCCTTTATCTTTTATACTTTTCAGCCTTTAGGCTGTGACCATGCTGGAGTATCTCACATACACACACACACAACAGAATCTGGCATACCAGAGGACTGCACCAAGTTCTGATATCTGCTTTAGTATAGTTTCTATAGATGGATGCCCTTTGTAATGCCAACCACTTTACAGAGTGTTTTGGGTGCTTTTTTACATGGTACCAGCACTAGTCAGATCACCAAACAACTTGCAAGACAAAACCCCTCGAATGATTGGGAAGTAGATTTAAGTGAGGTAGCTTTATGCCAGGTGATGAGAGGTTAAAGTTTGATAGTGAAACTGGAACAGCTATCTTGCTGTAAGGGAGACACATGGTTACCCCAGTTGGCAAAGAGAGAAGATGGTGGTGAAGACTAAAGTCCTGTTTTCTTTATTTCTTGCAGATGTTAGATATCTTTGAAGGTTTTTGCAAAAATAACAACTACTCCTACATAAGAATGGATGGAACGACAGCAATCTCTGCCAGGCAACCCCTTATTACTCGTTACAATGAAGTAAGTTAATGATTTTCACTAGAAAGTTTAAGGAGTAAAAAAATGAAAATAAATTAATATATTAAGCATTTTGTATTAAGCATTATCTGTGTCTTTTACCTTGTACATGTTTTCTTTTGGTCCTGGGACTATGGCCATGCTGGTGCTGTTTTGAAGAATTTTAGTTGAAAAATTGACCCCAGTACTTATGTTTCTTTTTAAAGTTTGATACTTATTCTATTGATCACTTTTGTTAAACTGCTAAGTTATGGCAATGTAAACAAACCAACACTGGTTGTGAAGCAGTGGTGGGTGTAATGACAGACACCAAGACACACATAGACATAGAAACACACACACACACACACACACACTCTCACATGCAACAGCAACAGGCTTCCACACAGTTTCTATCTGTCAGATTCTCTCACGAGGCATTAATCAGCTCAGTGCTAGGGTAGAAAACACTTGCCCAAGGTGCCACACAATGGAACTAAGCCTGAAACCATATGATTACAAAGTGAGGTTCTTAACCTCACAGCCATGCCTGCATCTATGAGCTGTATTATAAAAAGTTGTTTTCTTTAGAAATATTTTTACTGTATTCTCTAATTTATCTCATTAGGAAGAAAAAAATAGTCAATGATTGTATGTTTAACAAATCCACTTATATTTTAGATTATTAAAAAAAATAGGAGTTACATATTCAATATTTGTTAACAAGCCACCAATAAATTCTTCTTTCAGGACAGTTCTATTTATATATTTCTCTTAACAACAAGAGTTGGAGGACTAGGTGTAAATTTGACTGGCGCCAACCGTATTATTATCTATGATCCAGACTGGAACCCAAGCACTGACACGCAAGCCCGTGAACGTGCTTGGAGAATTGGACAGAAAAAGCAAGTCACAATATATAGGTTGCTTACATCAGGTACCATCGAAGAAAAAATTTACCACAGGTATGTTAATGCTGGTTCATGTTTTTTTTACTAATGATTAATTTTAAAAGCATTTTTATTTGTTCTCGTGTTAATGAAATTTTATTGTTTTTTTTCTTTTTACATGCTTTTCTCACTGCTAGCATGATGGGTGGGATGACTATAATACGAGGGGGTGCTGAAAAGATCCTGGCTTTGGGTAAAAGAAAATACAGGAGAATCAGTTAATTATGATTTTATTCGATATCTTCCCCTCTCAGATTCGCACACTTATTACAGTGGTCCTTCAGTTTTTCTAATTCCTGCTACCATTAAAGCCAGGATATGCTGCCCCCAGTAAATTTGTTGAAAGGTGGGTGTTTGTTGCAAGGATGGCCAGAGTGACTGGACCTACTAAGTACTTGTTGAGCACTAGGGTAAGTGTAATCAACTAGCCCCCACCCCCAAAATTTCAGGCCTTGTGCTTAGAGTAGTAAGGATTATTATTATTATTATTATTATTATTATTATTATTATTATTATTATTATTATTAAGTGGTGAGCTTGTTGAATCTTTAGCATGTTGGCCAACATGGTTAATGACATTTCTTCCAGCCTTATGCTCTGAGTTCAAATCCCGCAGAGGTCAACTTTACCTTTCATCCTTTGAGGGTTGATTAAATAAGTACTGCCCTTGTGGCAAAATTTGAAACCATTATTATTATTATTATTATTATTATTTCCTTTTTCTTTTTGTAAATTATAGACAAATTTTTAAACAATTTCTGAGTAACCGAGTCCTGAAAGATCCAAAACAACGACGGTTCTTTAAATCTAATGAACTTCATGAACTTTTTACACTAACTGATGATGGAACTAATGGAACCGAAACTGGTGCCATGTTTGCTGGAACTGGCTCCGAAGTTGATATTAAGCCTAAAAAGCCAAATCGATTTGATCTCTTAAAACAGAATGAGGATTCTGTGAATTTTGAACTGAGTAATAAACAAAAAGAGAAAATGAGAAAATTAGTGAAGAAACTGAGCCAGAAAATAGAGAAGTCCAAGTTAGAGGCAGCTAACAAGCAAAATGCTTCTGATTCAAAAGAGAAAAATTCTGAAGGTGAGATAATGAATGGTAATGTGGCAGATCAAGATGAAATTGTTTCTGACCAAACTGATAAGGTTTCAGACCATAACAAAAACAGTGAAATGGTTCCACTCAGTATTCATCATCGACATACTGAAGCAGATATTCAACCTGGAACCAGTTATGACTCAGATACTTCGAAAGAACACAGAAAAAGAAAACATGAAAGACACAAAAGCAAACATGAAAAACACAAAAGCAAACGGAAAAAACAAAAAGATATTTGTAAGTGTGTTTTTCTTTTTCAGATTATACTGTATGTTTAGTTTCCATTTGTTTAGTTTATGATGGAGAAGATGGGAAGTGGAATGAAGTCTAGTAATGATGGTCAGACAATCATAATCATAATTGTTGTTCTTGTTTTAATGTCCATCTTTCCATGCTCATATGGATCACACAGAATTTGTTGTGAGAAATTTTCTGCAATGGAATGCCCTTCCTGTCACCAACACTCACCTTCACCTGTTTCCAAGTAGGGTAATATATTTTTCCACGGCCAAACATGTTTCCATGGAGGATTGGTTTCAAAGGGTACTGTTAGTATGATAGTGACACTTATTGTATTGTTTACAATAATTACATAATGTAAAGACAAAAAGACTCCAATTCACACTGAATTATATATATATATTTACAAAGAGTGTTTGGAGCAAGGCACTTAATTTCACATGAAAATCAAACCCCCAACCTTATGGTTGTGAACCCAACACTAACCACTTGGCCATAAGCCAATTATTATTTGATATTTTTTTTTGTTATTTAGTTCTATTTTCGTTCTATGTTTGTATTTAAAACAATCATGTATTTATTAATTTAGATTGTGATGGTGAGGTGATTTCTAATTTGGTGAAGAAATCTGCTTACAAATGTGCAGTTGATGATCCTGAAGACAAAACAAATGACAAGGAACTAAATAATATGATGGATGATTATGTGTTGCAGAAACTTTTCAAAAAATCAGGTAAATAATTACTGTATTTGGTAGCATAAAAGACACATGGGCATATCAGATGCTGCCTGATTTCAGCACTGCATATTCAGGAAAAGGCGTTTTTAGTGCATTACAGCTTATGGAAACCAAACTTTGCATATGGGGTCCAGAGTGATTTTTTTTTTTACTTTAGTAAAAAAAAAAAAAAAATGTGTGTCTTATATGCCATAAAATATGGTACTTCTCACTGTTCATTTATATTCATTTCTCCCAGTTAGCATCATTTGAAAGTTCTGAAATAATTACTTTTTATGTCTGTGTGAATTCTTGAAGTATTTGTATTGATGCATCTCAGTTCTTCTTAATCCTTTCGATGCTAACCAACCTACACTACCTATAGTTCCAATACAAAACCATCCATTTTAAAAGCGTTTTGATTTAAATTAAATTCTTCCATGATAATTTTATGTGAGAATATTTTGTTCAGTTATGTTCCAAACACCACTTTAGTAGTGATTTCAAATTTTGGTGCAAGGTCAGCAATTTCAAGGGTCGGGGTAAGTCGATTACATCAGCCCCAGTGCTCAACTGGTATTTATTTTATTGACCCTGAAAGAGTGAAAGGCAAGATTGATTTAGGCAGAATAAACATCACTTTAATATTAATTGCTTGTCTAAGAATTGTTACTGTGCTGGGCAAAATGCTTAGCATCATTTCATGTACTCTTTTACTTGTTTCAGTCATTTGACTGTGGCCATGCTGGAGCACCACCTTTAGTCGAAGAAATCAACCCTAGGACTTATTCGTTGTAAGCCTAGTACTTATTCTATCGGTCTCTTTTGCCGAACTGCTAAGTTATGGGGATGTAAACACACCAGCATCGGTTGTCAAACGATGTTGGGGGACAAATACAGACACACAAACACACACACGACGGGCTTCTTTCAGTTTCCGTCTACCAAATCCACTCACAAGGCTTTTGTCGGCCTGAGGCTATAGTAGAAGACACTTGCCCAAGGTGCCATGCAGTGGGACTGAACCCAGAACCCAGAACCATGTGGTTGGTAAGCAAGCTACTTACCACACAGCCACTCCTGTCTTAATGTTCTGAGTTCAAATTCCGCCAAAATCGACTTTGCTTTTCATCCTTTCAAGGTCGCTAAAATAAGTACCAGTTGATTACTGGGGTCAATGTTATTGATTTTCCCCTTCTCTCAAAAATGCTGGCCTTCTGTAAAAATGTGAAACCAATATTAATTGCTTGAGTTAATGTTATTGTTTAGTCTCAGAATCAACCTTGGTAGCAACGATTCTGATGTGGATGGTGTTAATGATCAATGATTTGTAATTAAATTTCTTTTTTCCTCATTAGGTGTCCACAGTGCGCTAAAACATGATACAGTCATGGATTCGTCACAAGCAGATTATCTGCTGGTTGAATCAGAAGCGAATAGAGTTGCTAAACAAGCAATGAATGCATTGAAACTTTCCAGGCAGCGGTGTAACAGGGCAACCTCCGGAATACCAACATGGACTGGGAGCCATGGAGGCAACAAAATGAATATGCCAAAGTATGTCTTCCACACTTTTTCCCTTTTTTTCCTTCTTTTAGCAATTATGTTAATAGGTGCAGGCTTGGCTGTCTGATTAAGGAGTTCTCTTTGCAAACATATGGTTTCGGGTTCAGTCCCACCGCACAACACCTTGAGCACGTGTCTTCTACTATAGCACCAGGCCTAATAATGCCTTGTGAGTGAATTTGGTAACTGGAAACTGTCTGGAAGCCTGTCACGTCAGGGCGATAAAATATGCATCAGTTGAGCACTGGGGTCAATGTAATCGGCTTACCCCCCTCCCCCCCAATTGCTGGCCTTGTGCCAAAATCTGAGACCAATATGATAAACATTTGTTATTAGATTATATCTAACAACTATTTTATATTCATCTCATTGTTATTGTTGATGTTAATACCTATTAGCTTTGCTGGTAGAATCATTAGCACACCAGGTTAAATGCTTAGTAACATTTTGTCCGTCTTTACGTTTTGAGTTCAAATTCTGCCAAGGTCGACTTTGCCTTTCATCCTTTCAGGGTCGATAAAAATAAGTACCAGTTGAATACTGGCGTCGATGTAATCAACTTAACCCACCAACCTGAAATTGCTGGCCTTGTGCCAGAATTTGAAACCAATATCTATTAACTTTGTTTTCATATATCTCTTTGTACATATACATGTGTGTGTGTGTGTGTAAACACATAATATTATATCTATTTTAAATCAATTTCTTATTACAGACCCAAATTTGGCCAGAAAAAGAACTCATTATTATTAGAGGATGCACATAAACCTAAGAGTCCAGCCAAACAAATTCCCACTAATGTAAGGAACTATTTAAATTCTCCATTTGTGAATTCCATTTGTAATCAGTGTAGATATTCAAATTCCTTTGTTTATAATTCTTTGCGTAAGCATTTACTCATATCCTTAGCTGTAAAATTGTATGTCCCTTTTAAATAATCTTCTATTTTAATATTTTCTTTAATTAAGGTTTTATTTGTTGATTTTACATTGTTTTACATCTTTTATACCATCAAATATGGTAAGTTTGTTAATTTTTGAAAGGGAAATAAAAAATTAAAAAATCTATTTTGATATTTCAGGCAACTGCGAAGGAAACACCAGCACACTTTGATGGCCATGTTTCTGGTAATAAATATTTAAATAAGAAAACATCTGATGACTCATCGTTGTCTCCTATGACTTCTCAGGAACTATTGACACGTATGAAAGCCAGAAAAGCCTTAATAGACAGTTCTGTTGATGATGATGATGTTGCAAGTGCTGTTGACATTGAATTTATTTCTGACATACGTAACTTTATTGCATTCCAATGTAACATCAATGGAGAAGCAACGACTGAGGAACTCATAAAAGAATTCAAACCTAAAATACCTGTCAGTGATTCAGCTAAATTTAAAGCAATGCTTAAAGAAATATGTAACTTTAATAGGAAAAATGGAATTGGCTTTTGGAGACTTAAACAAGACTTTCGATGAATTATCAACTTTGTTGCAAAAAGGAAATAATAATTTAATCATTTTCTCAATTTGGTCAAATATTTTTGGTCAGAAACTGTTATTAATTTAACACCTCAAAAATTGACATTAAAAGTTCTTATTCTGCCTTGTTGAAGAAAATGAATTTTATCTTTGAATATAGCAATATTTAATTTTTTCACTTTAGTGAATGGTCGTTGGGATTAAAAATAGAAAGCTCTCAAAGATGAGATAAAATGTGAGGAATACTTAAGGGAAAACTGACAAATATTAATGAAAAATCTTTCAATGGTCGCCTCTAATCAAGGTTCTAGATATTTCAAAGGTTTATTCAAATATTCAACATACAAGTTGAATTATGAAACAGACTGTGTTGTTTTATGTTACACATGGAAGCAAGGACAAAACAAAAGTATCTCATCGTTAGTTGCACTGTTAAAAGGACAGGTTTATGTCACAAAATAATGAAGAAAACTAAGGGAAATGAACAGAATGCTGTTAATGAAAAAATATGAAATATTCAAGAAACTGTATGTGAAAGCAGGATGATGTGATAAGAACATATACGTATAAAGTGGGCCATCAAAAATACAAATGGTGCTTGGTAAGTACATTCTAGAGTGGTTATACATACCAAAGAATAATCTATACACCTTCTCCTTGACTTACAACCTATGTGACTACTGACCATCTGCATTTATGACCACAAAAAATAAATTAAAAAATAAATAAATAAATAGCAAATAGATTTTTGGACGTTGGGCAGCTGCACATATGATCACTATGGCAGCATCTTGGCAATGCAGGCCTCCCTCAGACCCAAGCTCACTCAGTCACTGTCCTTCACTCAGTCACTTTCAAGCATCAGTTGCGTTTGAATGAAAATAGTGCAGCGCTATTTGTGTGGCAAGTTTTCTACAGCCGGATGCCCTTCCTGCCACCAACCCCCACCTGTTGCCAAACGAGGTAGTGTTGAAAAATATAAATCCGACATATGACCCGATCGACTTACAACCTGTCAGTTGGAGCGGAGCTTGGTTGTAAGTCAAGGAGAAGGTGTACTTATTTTTGAGATTAGAGAAGCAAATCATGACTTCTATTTCTGTAAATTATGCATAATTTCAATTACGTAACTCAATCTAGCTTTTTTTCACAATTTATGTTTTATCATAACTATGTCTTTCATATGGCCTATCATCATCATAAAATCTCAATAATCTAAAGCTATTCTACTTTTTTTGTTATTTACATTGATGCTTATTGCTTTTGATATTTCAGATGGCTTCAAGAAATACAGTGGCTGAGCAGATAACAGTAATAGATTTACGAGGATAGGGAATGCCTGTCACGTCACAAGCATATTGCATCACATCCTTGAATTGGTAAAATGAATATCAATAATATACAGGAGTTGAGCAGATCAACAACACAAAAATCTGTCTTCTTTTACAAACTTGTCCTTGAACTAAAGAAAGATCTCAAAAGGAAATTTCCTTTTCATGCTGCAGTTTAATTTCTGTTTGTTGATTGGTTGAGAGTGAAGTGTTTGAGTTATCAAATAGAATAAGAAAATCTGATGGTGTAAGTAAGATTAGAGACAAAATGTCTAAGTGAAATTAGGGCAACCAAAATGGATGCTAAATCATAACAGTATCTACTACACTATTTTTTTAACGAAAATTTATATCAATAGTAAGGAAGAACAAGACAGCTGGACCTTTTCTACCCTTTACAACTGTCTTCTGTTAAACAAACCAGTAATTGAGAAGAGGAATGTTTTTGTTGAATGGTCTGCACTCAAGGTTTTAAGTCATTCTAATGAAATAAATGATAGTACCCCTGATTCAGTCTTGTACAGTGAATCACCTCCAAGACGTGTTGGCTGTAATTGTAGCAAAGAAAAGTCTCATGTGTATATGCTGAATCTGTGAGGACAGTGCATAGGCACTATGCAATACAGAATATAGTCAAGCTAAAAACAGATATGATAACATAGAAGGGAATATTGTTGTAATGATTATTTTAAATAGAATGTTATTTATTGTTAACCAACATGGCATGTTGTTGTTGTTAAGCCCCTGATTAGCTTAGTTGAGCTGGTTTTTGATAAAAGGTGTTTCAGTTTCTTCTGCTAGGGTAAGTCAAAAATCATACACACTCTTGTTTCTGTAATTTATTAAAACAAAAGCAAGAGTCGAACAATTATATCATTTTTCAACATAGTCTCCTTGCTTTTTGATGCAATTCTTCCAGTGGTCCACAAGCTTGCTTATTTCTTTGGAGAAGGTTTACGGCTGGTTGTGCAGCCATTTATGCATCGGTTTCTATGCTTCTTAGTCCATAGCAAATCAACGACCTTGTAAAGGATATTTGAGTGGTTTAAAGAGGTGATAGTTGGAAGGGTTGAAATCTGGGCTGTGAGCAATGCGTTCCGGTAACTTGAAACCCAATTTTTCAGTGGTTTCAGTGGTGTGGGTGTGCATTGTCATACACCCATCTCACGCACACTTTCTGGAAGTGGATGGTTTTGTATACAAAACCGTGACTAATTTGCAGAGAACATACTGCTTCATCAGTAGTCACTTGTTAGTTCATCAGAACCATCTCTTGAGCTTGTTGAATCTTCATCGTCATTGTGCTTCATACCTGTCTGGCTATTTTTACACTTCTCACTCCACTTATACATACATCTGCATGATAGAGTGCTGTCCTTATATTGTGCTGAAAGCCTACTATGAATTTCAGCCCCTGACACACCTTCAGACCAGAAAAATTGGATCACTGATGATCTCTGTTCTTCCTTGTTTCTGTAATTAGCATACAAAACTACATCAGTACATCAAATTTGAGAACAATTAGAACAAAATTAAGAAAATAGAAAACTGTGACAGCAGCAGAAAAGATCCCTAATTTCACTTACCTTAATGAACTTAGAAAAGGTTAGCCTTGTATCTAAAGAACAAATTGTTATTGTCTTGTCATACTGCATTTATCCAAGTGAAACCATAGTACATGTGATCTCATATATTTATAAACTTCATTCAACATTGAACTAGTAACCACCTTAAATAAACTTAATCATTATATAAAACATGCAGTCCCTACAACAACATTAGAGAAATCATTACTTTCACATTTCCTGCAAATGAATTGTTTTGATTGCTTTCATTCTTTTATATTTCATTATCTTTTACCTGTTTCTGTCATTGGACTGCTACCATGAGGGGTCACTACCGCCATGCTGGGGCACTGCCTTGAAAGTTTTAGTCGAACAAATCAACTCCGGGACTTATTTCTTAAAGCCTGGCACTTATTCTGTCAGTCTCTTTTGCTGAACTGCTAAGTTGTGGGGATGTTGTCAAGTGGTGGTGGGGGGGACAAACAGACACACACACACGACAAGCTTCTTTCAGTTTCCATCTACGAAATCCACTCACAAGGCTTTGGTTGGTCCGAGGTTACAGGCTATAGTAGAAGACACTTGCCTAAGGTGCCATGCAGTGGGGCTGAACCTGGAACCATATGGTTAGAAAGTAAGCTTCTTACGACAGTGTCATACCTGCACCATTATCCACTAATTGCACTTAATACCATTAATTACCATTTGTTCCTGTATCAGTAATTAATAGATTCACTCCAAACTTCAGAGACTGAATCTACATTATGTTCACTTTCAATATTTATGGCAGGTATTATTTCATTTGATCTGTATCAACTGGTTTATTCTGTTCACCCTTAAGAATCACAGCTGTGTTATTTCCTACTTGACATATAAATTCAACTTCTTGTGGTTCTTCTGCATTGAGATCAAACTAGAGCTGCAATCTTCATAAGACATTGTTAGTGGTTATCATATTTGTTTATCCATTGAAGCAGATGAACTAAGAAGTCATTGTGCACAAGAGGTTGTCTGATAACTCAAAAAACATGCAATATGAATATTGCACTAATAGAACCTTTACTTTATGACTATGCTTTTAAATCCATTTATTACTTATTTTTTAATAACTTTACCTTTTAGCATTCAAACCAACCATATCGAACCCAAATATTCTATGTGTTTTGTGTTCAAACTGACTAGATCAGGCCTCTCACGGCTATCCTGCAATATCATTCCGAAAGTAAGCAAATGCGTCATCATAATCTCAAAGCTACAAGATAGTGCATGATTAATTCAAAATAATGTGAATAAATACACATTATATTTGACAATAATCTGGATGCTAAATGGTTAAATGACTTTTGAATGCAATTATTGCTTCGATTATTATTATTAAAAATCCTTTTTAATATGCCCGATGAAACATGATTAATTGACAGTATCCAATCTTATATTTTTACATTGTGTCAATTTTTTCAAGATGATTCAAAGAATCATCATCATCATCATCATGATGTTCATTCCAACCAACATTTTTAATAAATTCTAACTGTGATAATGCATCAACATGTGGTATTTGAAATCCCTTTATATATTTCATAATTGGATTCTGTTATTTGTCAAGTCCATCTTAAAGTATGCACAGATGTTACTTTTGGTAAACAGCAAATTTTGTTTAAAAAATAAATTCTAATAGCCTATAATACAAAACAAAAAACAAGCAGAAAATTCTCTACTCTTCAAATATGCCATACAATCTCCATGGCTTCCCTTTCCAAATTTTAGTATCTTGTTTCTTGTTTCAGTTGTGGTTAGTACTGGATGTCTGTTTTGTGAAAGTATTCTTGATATAACCTTTTCACTTGTATTAGTCTTTTTAGTAATTTCTTTTGTAACATCATTAATCTGGACAACTGGCTCCGATACCAACACCAGTTTTATGTGCTCAGATGTTCTTTACTATTGGACTTGCAACAAAAGTGGGACACCATGTATAAGAAGTGATGCAAGTAGTGATATGCAGTCTGGATAAGGATCACTGTATCTGCAACAGAAATTGAGGGGCCCAAGAAAGATTGATTGCTTCTTTTCTTTTTCTTTTTTTGTACTTTTTACATTCATAATTCTTTTCTGGCCACCTAGAATGTACATCAGCAAGTATTGTGAATAGTCCTAAATAAGCACGATCCTTAGACACATCATCGTCGTTTAACGTCTGCTTCCCATGCTAGCATGGGTTGGACGATTTGACTGAGGACTGGTGAAACCAGATGGCTACACCAGGCTCCAGTCTGATTTGGCAGAGTTTCTACAGCTGGATGCCCTTCCTAACGCCAACCACTCCGAGCATTTATAATTTTTTTTTAGGCCACGTGTGTGCTGTGAAGTAATTCCGTTTTAAATCTAGAACATGCTGGGTGTTTAAATATCGTTCCACATCTTCACAGTAAGCTGGTTACCATGCTTCGAATTTCAACCAATTCCTTGTTACCTTTGTTCCACAATGTACATCATCATGTATACCTTTCATCATTAAGGTTCTCAAGTAGATTAGTAGAACAATTCATTCTTCATTACAGACAATATCATCTTCAAAATGCTTTTTACCTAGGGATTATTCATCAGGTTGCCAACAATCCTGTTCATTTTCTCTTATCACAATAATCATAGCTGGCAGCAACCATTATCTCAGGATAACCTAATGGATCATCTTGAAATGGCCGTGTTTTGATTCCAGATTTACTTTCTAGTTTGATGCATAAAATATTCATTTGGTCATTGCCAACTTTTAACGATTCTACAACTGCCAGAATGAAGTACAACAATTTATGACAAGAATTTGTATCTTCTTTTATGGGTTACATAATAATCAAGTAAGATAACTCTGATTGTCTTGATTCAGTTTTAATCCATGTGAAAGACATGTCCACCTTAAAAGAGCCAGTGATTTTTTAAAACTGGGTCTTTTAGATAAACCTCTTTTGAATCCAACTTAACGGAATAAGTCATGTCAGAAAGTTAGGTAACTGAAATAATAGTGCTAAATTGAACACCTTGTGGTATTTAGTTATATTCTGAGCCCAGATCCTACTAGGATCCAATTTCCTCTCCAACCGTCCAGGGTTGATAAAATAAATACTTGGCATATAATACATTCATAAACTACAAATATATGGAGTTTAGGACATGTGTGGTTTCATTGTGCCTGGCCAAATGAATAACATACAACCAACAGTAAGTACAGAGGAGAAGTATCTGTTATAATCTGACCAAGTCCACATTACTCAGATTCCATGTAATGGAGAGAGTGCAGTATGTCCAGACGATCATACTGCATCCCATGCTTTTACATTACAGGATTGCTTGTCAAACTGTAGTATGGTCTCCATTTAGGCAAAGACCTGGTATAAGAGAAGCTGGATATGTGGGGCACACCTCATTGTTTGGTTGACTACCAGCATGTCGAAGGACTGATGAATCCAGGTTGACAACAAAAGCCAGGAAGGAGGCCTTATGATAATGTTTCTCTTGAATTATTTCTGACTAGTTTTCTCATTTTTCTCTCACACATTTTTTTTTAAGTGTAAATTATTTTTAACTAGTTTCCTTATTTTTCTCTCACTCTCATATTTTTTTAAGTGTTCATAGATCCTTATAGAATTACTTAATTTTTCTTTATATTTGTTTGAATTCTTGGATGGCTGTCATTATATAATTCGTTTTTGTATAAACTTATCCAGCTTGGTTGATTGTCAGTTAATATGAGGTGAGTTGGCAGAATCGTTAGCATGCCAGACAAAATGCTTAGCAGCATTTCATCCATCTTTACATTCTGAGTTCAAATTCCGCTAAGGTTGACTTTGCTTTTGATCCTTCCAGGGTTGATAAAACAAGTATCATTTGAATACTGGGGTCAATGTAATCGACCTTTCCCTTCCCTGAAATTGCTGGCCTTGTGTCAAAATTTGAAACCAATTAATATGTGGTGAATATTATACAACACTTAATAGAGCATATGAATTAATTCTATATTAGAATTATTTTATTTGTAACCTTGAATAATGATGGTGACTAATGATAATTATCACATACATGCAGCTCTCAAATACTTAAATAGTTCACTAAATGCTCTCGTGAAATATAATTCTACAGAGTATAAAGTAAATGTTGGATTTACTTTGTGTGTGTGTGTGTATGCTCATTTATTTGTAAAAATTCTTACTGCATTTTAATAAAATATTTACATTTTCTTTTTTTAAATCATTTAAGTCATGCTAGCTAATTAACAAGTGTAATAATGATGTAAATAAAAAATTCTTTCATAACTTACTTAAATGCATATCAATGTTATATTGATATCTGGTTAACTCAGGTCATATATGTATTTTATTATTTTCAGACACTTTTTATTTGTCAATGTCCCATTGATTTAATTATGAATCTGTTAAAAAATAATTTTTTTGTAATATAAAAAAAAAAAAGAAATATAATTTATTATATAACCCAATAAAATGATTGATTTAATGTGGTTTCATTTTTGTTATTTAATGTTGACTCATGACATTTTAGTAGGGACAAGAGAGTTAAGTGTTTGAGGTATGGATATGGTACAACGCGAGTGAAGAGATAGAAATATGGATCGACTCTTCAGCTAGTTTGATAACATTACAATGTTGGCCAGCTGTGAATCTACTGATAAATAAGTATCATTCTTTTCTCACTTAGTTAGACACAATGGCAATAAAGAAAGAAACAATATAGTAACATCATTATGAGATGATATTCAACAAACAATGATAGCTTTATTTCTCATTGACCCAGTAAGACTAACTACAGAAATGTCATGGTCATTCCATTGGCATAGCTCTGTGGTTTAAAAAGTTTGCTTCACACCGTATGGTTTCTGGCTCAGGTTAATTGTATGTCATCTTGAGCTAGTGTTTTGTGCTATAGCCATGGACCATCCTAACCACATAGCTCCAGGTTCAGTCCCACTGAGTGGCACTTCAGGTAAATGTCTTCTACTATAGCTTCAGGCCAACTAAAGCCTTGTAAGTGGATTTGGTACATGGAAACTGAAAGAAACCATTGTGTGTGTTTGTCTCCCACTACCACTTGACAACTGGTGTTGGTTTGTTTATGTCCCTGTGACTTAGTGGTTTGGAATAGAAACCAATAAAATAAATAAGAGACTAAAAAAAAAAGTGCTGGAGTTGATTTGTTCAGCTAAACTCTTCGAGGTGGTACCCCAGCATTGCCACAGTCCAATGACTGAACGAGTAAGATAAAAAAAATATGTATGAATGCGTGTGGATACCCATTTGCTTTGAGATCACTGAATGGTTCTAAAAATGAGTGCTGCTATCATACAAGCAATGCTGTTGGCTTCCACTCTACCATGAAAATTGTGTCTGACTATGGGGAAATATTACCTTGCATGGGAACAGGTGAGGGTTACCAACATGAAGGTTATATAACTAGAAAATCTGCTTCAATGAATTCTGTCTAATGTTAGCGGGCTCGAAAGATTGACCGTTATGTAAACCTCCTTGAGAAATGTGAAGACACAGGCTGGAAAGCGGAGCATTTTCCAATCGAAGTTGGATGTAGAGGGTTTGTAGGACACAGTGTGAGACAACTGCTGTTATCGTTAGGCCTAACTCATCGTAAGGTAAATACCAACATTAGTGATATCCAAACTACAGTGGAGAAGGCTAGCCTCTGGATTTGGTTAAAAAGAGACGATGAGCGATGGCTAGAGAAATATTTAGCTTTGTTTTTAATAACCAGTTGATCTAGCAAGCGGGGCCTCATATCAGTGAGGGGGGCCGGTGCGCATTGATGCCGTCGAGAGGTAGGCCCCGAAACGGTGTGCATTCTCTCCTGATGACCCCATACACTTGCTGGCTTCCAGTATGTGAAGTTCTCGACTGGTAGCACTTGCATGTGCGAGTTGTTTGCAAGACATGACAATACTTTAAGTAGTCCAATAAAAAAAAAAAACCTCTCTCTCCTAACATTGGATAATGAATTCTGCCAATCAGATCTTATTGACTGTACCCTAACCCTTATTTCATCCCTCATCAGACTCCCTTCTTCCTTAAAGGCTTTACTGAATATTATACATATGCAGTCTTTTAATATAAAGTCTAACATGGTATAGGATTCTCTCCCTTTAATATTCTTGAATGACTAAAACTTTTCTAACACTGCTGAGTCCAACTGAGAAGATTAATGACAAGTTCTATCAAAAGCAACTGGTCCAAACTTGCCACCAAGTTTAACATTACTTCCTGGCTCTTGGTGCCTTTATCAAAGTTTATTCTGTTGCATGTGTTCAGGCCAAGTTGGGAGATAATAATACATGTTGGAGCTGCCCTAAAGCTGTAGTACATGATAGTAAGAGTCCTGCACTGTAACTATGGTACATGATTGTATGAGAATTGCTCTATAGCTGTGGTACATAGTAGTATGACAGCTACCCTACATCTGGTGCATAATCTTGCAATCTCTCTTCCCCCAGGGTCTTATCACACCTATAAGCATTAGATTTCAACTGGCTCATTCAAACCAGTAACTTCGAAATTGGCTACTCACCAGTACACTCCAACTCCTGGCTGACAAACATGTTATGTCCTCTCTGTGCCTTTTCTGTCAAGGTGGCCTCTGCTCATTGGAGATGGCTGGTCTCATGCCACCTTTACTCCAGCACACCTCTCTTCCTTGCATCACCTATGTCCATGCTCTAACCTCTTTGCTTCAGGGATTCTCTTCGTGTCGATGTTTTCCCTGCTTATGATCTTCACTCTTCAAAAGGAACATTCACTGACTTGACTCACTCATCTAGGACAGCCTACAAAAGTCATGGGCACAGCTTTTTCCTCTAGAGTAATTCACATAATAAATAAATAAATAAAAGCCCTCATATGAATTCATGTTATACATAACAGCAATTTATTGTCCATCATCATCATCATCGTTTAATGTCCGCTTTCCCTGCTAGCATGGGTTGGACGATTTGACTGAGGACTGGCAAGCCAGAAGGCTGCACCAGGCTCCAATCTGATCTGGCAGAATTTCTACAGCTGGATGCCTTTCCTAATGCCAACCACTCCAAGAGTGTAGTGGTTGTGCTGAAGATTAGTTGGGCAGCCCATAGGACATAAAATTAATTTCTGGAGGTGATGAAAACAGAATGAATGTTAGTGATGGTAATAATGAAAACTGCAATATTTTCCCCATGTGCCCAGAATCTTTGTGCTCACATCTTTGGGAGCAATGTAGGGGATGAAGATGAAGTGACGACATCAAAGACCCTTGTGAGGAGAGGTGGGTGTGTCTCAGGCTCCAAACTCTCCCCTATTAGGAAAAGTATCTTTTACTCTGTTTTACTTGTTTCAGTCATTTGACTGCGGCCATGCTGGAGCACTGCCTTTAGTCAAGCAAATCGATCCCAGTACTTATTCTTTGTAAGCCTAGTACTTATTCTATCGGTCTCTTTTGCCGAACCGCTAAGTTACAGGGACGTAAACACACCAGCATCGGTTGTCAAGCGATGTTGGGGGGACAAACACAGACACACAAACATATACACATACATACATACATACATATATATATATATATATTTATTCATTCATTGGCCACAATTCTTCCTTCTTGCTGTTACCAAAATAATTTAACCTTCTTCAGAACTGTGACAATGTCTTGTGGGGGAAAAAAAAAAAAGGAGTTTATTCGCTGATCTCTTTATCCACTCACTTCTCCATTGATATTTATGGTTCTTGCTCAATTGTTGACCTCAACTGCTATCACTCTAATCAAATACTACATATGTAATGAAACAAAAGTATGTCCGTAGTTATTCGCCTTATCCAAAATTTTAAAATAACATTCACTGAGCTTATTGTAGTCTTTTCCTTAGTTAATATGCATTTTTACTTAAATCTTTGATGCTTACAACATGAGGTATGTGAACGTTAATTTTAATATCGTTTCTTGTGACAATAGTGTCTGTCATGTTTTTAATTAAGTAACATAAAGTTGAGATGGATACATGAGTATATGTTTCTACAAGAATAGAATACAGCAAACAAATATTCAATTTTTGTGCTATAGTCCATAAGTAATATTTCGCAAAGAACACCTAAAGAGGGTATTTGATAGAAATTCAAGTTTTGTAGAAAGGGATGCAATATATTTTTAGACCCTCTAAAGGAGTAAAGTGCAAAGTACAGATAAGTAATATATATATACATATAATCCTTTCTACCATAGTAGGCACAAGGTCTGAAACTTTGGGAGACGGGATAGTCGAGTACATTGACCCCAGTATGTAACTGGTACTTATTTCATTGAACCTGAAAGGATGAAAGGCAAAGTGGATCCTGGCAGAATTTGAACTCAGAACTCAGTGGCAGGCAAAATACTAAGTATTTCTCTTGGCATGCTAACGATTCTGCCAGCTCACCTTTTATTTTTATATATATATATGTATGAACATTTAATGTGGTTTTAGAGTCAAGTTTTGGCTGCTATTTCCAGCGTGATGGTATCTCTTAGATACCCTAAATTATAATTTTAGTAATAATTATTACCTTTGAAGGTTCTTATTCCCATGTTGGCCACCTGATAAGATTGGTATTTTAAATAATGATCTTATCCTTATTCATATATATATATATATATATATATATATATATATATATATATATATATATATATATATATATATATATGTATGCATGTATGTATGTATGTATGTATGTATGTATGTATTACCTGAAGTGTATAGTATTAAATATCCATCACGGCTGCTCTTACCATAAGAACACAAATGGGTTAAAGATTCACTGCAGCTGTTTCAGACGTGTTTTTTTATTGATGAATAATTTGACTACATCATGAACAAAAATAAACATTTTCTTCAGACGAATTAAAAATTAAAAATTTGCTTTGGAGAAAAAAATACCAAAATGTGGAATGTATAGTGATCCTTGCATTTTGGCATCAATGATGTGAGTGGTTCTCTACATATCATTACCATCTAGTGAAGCGAACATGGAATTACTCATTGGACAAATTTACAGCATGATCGACAACTCCTAGTGGTTACAGACGTTAAATATCAATCAATGGTATCTTGTTCAGAGGAATGTTGCGACCTTCATCATTAATATGCCATTGAAACTGTGTAATCAGCCTTCTGAGTCCTAGGGCTCAGCAAAAATAAAAATAAAATTCCAAAATCTATAGGAACTGCTGCTAAGAAATAGTCAAAGGTATGATATTGTCTCTTTAAACATGAACTAAGAGTTATGGTAAGTCAAAAGATTTGCTACAGTAAGATGTTGCAACTGGAAGTTTGCTTCAAACATAAACTGTACACGGGAGCATGAAAAGTTGGTAGTTCCATCAAAGCTGTAAATGTTTCTCTTAGGATGATCTGGAGTTAATCTAGGAGCGAATGTAAATAAGCAATACACTCACATTGTTAATGCTTAAATGAGCTATGGAGTGATTACTGAGTAAATGTCTCTCCTAAAAGATATTATATCACCTGTGAAATTCTTTACATAGTAGTTGCAAAACTACTAAAAGGAGAATCACTGGGGAAAGACCTGATTGTTGGATACAAGTATGGGAAACTTGTGTTCTACGTACAATATACACTATGCATTACTACTATGTTCAAAAAGAAAGAGTATATCAGAGAATGTAATCTTTAATATACAGATATTGCTCAAAATGATAACATGCAACTGAAATGGATTGACTTCTATTCAAAAATACTATGCAAATTACTGGATAATTTGGTACTGTCATTGGATGCAAAGTGAGTAATGAATTCAAAATTAAGAATGCTCACAGAAAACTTTTATCATGGACCTATAGACCTGTGAAATAAAAGCTGACTTGATGCTAAACAACATTATGTTTTGAGCCTGTGAGAGTCTGTCATTTACTCACTAGGTTGAGATATTTCTCTATTAATTCTCTTACGCCTATGCAAAAAAAACAAAACAAAAAAAACAAACAAACAAGCAAAAAAAACTAAATACTTTCTAGATTACTATCTTTAAGCACTAGTTATTTTATTAACAAAATTAAATAATTTAAAATTATACTTAAAACTATAAGAAAATCTTATAACTAAGAATTATAACAGGTACACCATTAATCATGAGTTCAAAAAGCCTAAAACAAAAATAGTAAGATTTGTTTTTCATGTATTCTAGATTAGAATAAAAAATACAATTTAAAAAGCCCGCTTTTTTCATATAAAGGAAAATTTATGGAACTATCCTACAGTGAAGAGGAGTGGATAACTCTGTTACGAAACAACCGTAGCACTTACTGATTTAATTAAAATTAATTTTAATATTTACGCACTTCAGGCTTCTTATAAGATTCCTGTATTCACTAAATTATATCCTTTACTTTAAACATGAATTTATATCTCAAATTTTTACAAGGTTAAAAAGAACTTCATTTTGCTGTTTTTTTTTTTTTAAACAAAGCTGCCTAATAATTACCTGTTAATAAAATAAATTATTGGGCCATATATATGTGAAGGGCAATTAGGAACTTGTATTTCACTGATACCAGGTATTTCGGGCTTTAGATTTATATTTTTGGAAGTAAACGACAATAAATTTTGCTTCAGAAAATATCAAAAGAAATAGCTGGAAAATATTTTCGCAACGATTGAGAAATATATTTCCTACCAAAGTTATTAATACAACGTTTTTCTCATGTCCTTAACCGCAACTACGGAACGACTACCCTGGCGCACTTGCGGCCTTCACGTGATTTGAAGGTCAATCTTAGCAAAAAGCTGCAGCATGGCGGCGGTAGCAGCAGAAAGTACATTGGTAAGTGTCTTTAAAACATATCGCAACTTAAGCAATTTAAAAAGAACATAATTGTTGTAAATTACAACCAGTTTTCTTGACCAATTTTATTTCACGTTATATCTTCGATCTCTTTCAAAAATTCTTTTAATCTCAATAATAATCCAACCTTCATTTTAATATTCTTCGTATAAAATAGCGGAGAGGAACATTATATTTGAGTGTTTATTTTTGTCTCCCTCAGATTTCAAATATATACACGTACATTCTATAAACACATATTAGTATATAAATATCTAATACATTCTCTCTTCACTCTCATTGCTTATGTTAATGCTATTATTTTCACTTTCTCAACCAACCGCCGTTACATTCATAAGTAGCCGTTTCTTTATTTCTATCAACGCTCCTTTATTTTTTCTCCCTCCCAACTAACAGGAAAACCAGACGTCCTTTACATCGAGGTGGTTAGGAAATATGTTTAAAGCAGACTGTGAAGCCAGGAAAGTAAGTAATTGCTTTTTTCCCCCTTTTCTCTCTCTCCTAATACGTGTTTAGAAATAATTTTTCGAACTTAGGCAAAGCGGTTTTCTCGCGAACCGACGAAACGAAATGAAAATAGTATAAAAACAATAGGAAGAACCAAAAACAACTAATTATATATATACACATATATATATATAATTACAGTGCTATGCAATCGGAAGAATATGAGGATATAATTGTTTTTTGTTATATATATATACATATACATACACGTGTGTGTGTATATGGTAAATTTGAATTATGATAATGTTTGAAAGAGCTGCAGATATTTTCTTATCTATGCAAGTGTCAAAATAACTCATTCTTTCCATCTGTCTTTGGCAACATGTCTGAGCTATCATTGAAACCCGCCGTAGCTTCTGTTTTGTTATTACGACTACTACAAATAATTATTATTCTGGTTTCAATTGTCGATTCTAACAGTTTTTACTTTACTTATTGCGCTAATGCCGTTGGAAAAAAAACCCCCCACAGGCACGAATGTCATTCTCACCTTTTTCAGTACGTCTTTTCTCCAAACATCTTCAGTAGCAAACCAAATCATTTATTTTGACTTACCGAACCAAGCTAGACATCATTTCTATACAACATACTTTGACGTTATTTTCGTTTACTTCGGCGTTTTCTCCGCCGCCTCCACCACCAATTTCCACGCCATACGGTGGTGGTGGTGGCGGCGGTGATTGCAGTTGTGGTAGGAATTAAATGTGTAACGTTTGATGTATCCTACGTGTTTTTATTCTTCTCCGTGCAAAAGTATGTAACTAAATCGTAAAAAAAAAAACGGAAACTGTTTTAGCTAGATATACTTGTAACCTTTCTGTTTTGCAAAAAGAAAAATTAAATTAAAAATGTTTAAAATCCCATGCGAAACTTTTACTTTTTGTCCTCTGTTGCTGTTGACTTTGTCAAAATCTATGCTCTCAATCAGCCGGTAAATTCCTGAAACTAATCGTTAAAGCTAATTACTAATTTCTAGTTTTTCGATGTCTTTTCTATGTAGACGTTCTCTTTCGTAGGCAATTCTTGTTTCTGTCGGTGTTTTCACAACCATATGACCTTGACTTGTTAATAATTAAAATAAAATTGTCCTGATATTGAATAACCTAAATACAAAATTTTCATTATTTTCTGGTTTATTTTGCTGTCGAACTTTTTGTTTAGTAGCAAAACAAAATAGAAAATAATTATTTATTCTTCTTCATTAACAGAAATAATTTTTGCCATTAAATATCTTATTTACAATCAGTCTAGGAATTCTGAGTGGACGTAATTTCATCTGTTCAATAGTAGACTGGAAAACCCGAGTTAGACATATTTTACTGCTTATTCGTGTTTTTTATTCTCATGCGTTAGATTTTCCTACATCTAACTGCTTAAATATCCTTTAATTCTTCAAATGCTTCTCCGTTAAGTACAATCGTTATTACCTTTAGTAAATTGTCATTAATTTTGACTTTCGTCTATTAAGATAGATTAATTCCTTTGATCAAAAGACTTGTTAAATTATTTTCGCTTATTAAAGATAATGCACGTATACACACACCACACACACATATATCGAAATTACTAACAAGTGTTTGTTTTTAAGATGTTGAATGCACTACTCCAGTATAGCCTTGGCCGTGACGGCTAAAACAAACTGAACTAAAAAGGTCACCTCTAATATAGAACACAATACAGGTGCCTTGAAAATTCTTTCTCTTGTTTTTGTTTTAGTTCGCTCCGGAAGGAGCATACCAGTTACAGGCTGTTGGAAAAAGACATTATATAATCTTAAATACTTTATTTTCAATAAGGGTAGGTCAGTGGAGACGATTAAAGGACTTCAGTTAGCTTTAGATTTCGTAATTTCAGTACTCTTGATTTCAGTTTCCAAATGTTATTTTATAAGGTTACCTTCAGCAGAACTTTGCCAATATTTCCTGTTATGCAACCAGCAGGCAGAGATGTTATCCCTTATATAAATTTCTTACGTGGCATTCTTTTTAGGTGAATGTGTTACTAATTTAGTTTACAAATATTTTTCATATGTTTTTAAAATAATTCATTATTTTTTTTTATTAGATACAATATCTATGTTGCAATGTAGGTATGAAATGATTAAATTAAGGGGAGAAGGGCAAACTCACTGGGATTTGAACTCCATATCTAAAATATTGTTTCCAAATTTCTTTTGTTTAATGTCATTTATAAGTCCATTTTATTTGAATTATCCTGACGTAAAATTGTGAATTGTACATAACACAGCTGCACAATTTAGCACTTACATTTATAGTGTTATAGACTTAATGAGATTGATATAATTGTTTTGTTGTTACAATATTTTAAATATGTGGCTTAATCTTTCAATAGAGCCAGCCTCATATCTGAGCTTGGAACAAGCTGGTAACTAGTCTTGGACTTGATGTTCTGCATTGTTGAGAGCTCAAGTTCACATAGAAAAAAGGACATTCGTAGCCTGAATTGTTAGGATTGTATTTTGTATTACTTCCCAAAGCCAGAAAGATGCTATGCCCTCGGCAGTGTCAAATGTTTTGTGGGTCACAGAGTAATTTTCCAACTTTAGGAATTTGTCAATGATAAATTGCTGCTTTATCCATTTGGTGGTCCTTACTTTGTGGAAAATATTTTGTCTGAACTTTTGAATGTGAACATGTGTTTACTGATCGAGTAATCAAGGTTACCAGACAATATTTGTTTTAAATAAATAGATTTATAGAAATTGAATCATTTAACAGAAATCGCTGGCAAATCTCAACATTGATTCAATGTCACCTTGTCCTCTGAAAATGAGGGTAAGTGACATATAAATTAGATGCTTAAGTCTTTTTTGACTTTTCAAAACATTCTCATCAAATTCTTTTATTCTTTTACTCGTTCTAGTCATTTGACTGTGGCCATGCTGGAGCACCACCTTGAGGGGTTTTAGTCAAACAAATCAACCTCAGGACTTATTTTTTAAAAACTTAGTACTTATTCTATCAGTCTCTTTTGCCAAACTGCTAATTTATGGAGATGTAAACACACCAACACCCATTGTCAAGTGGCGATGGTGGGGTGTACAAACACAGGCACTAAGACACACATAGATCATCATCATCATATATATATATATATACACACACACACACACACACA
>NC_068984.1:129445104-129447644 GCF_001194135.2 Octopus bimaculoides | reverse complement strand
AACTTAGTACTTATTCTATCAGTCTCTTTTGCCAAACTGCTAATTTATGGAGATGTAAACACACCAACACCCATTGTCAAGTGGCGATGGTGGGGTGTACAAACACAGGCACTAAGACACACATAGATCATCATCATCATATATATATATATATACACACACACACACACACACACACACACACATATGATGGGCTTCTTTCAGTTTCTGTCTACCAGATCCACTCACAAGGCTTTGGTTAGTGCAAAGCTGTAGTAGAAGACACCCAAAGTGCCACACAGTGAGGCTGAACCTGAACCATGAAGTTGGGAAGCAGGCTTCTTACCAGACTTCACTTTTATAAATAAATTTGGTTTTGTATCTATAGTATCATGACTAGATTTAGACACTAAAGCCCTTGTTTTCAACACAAATTCAATTTTATGGTGGATTAGCATCAGCTTAGCAACTCTACTTATGGCTGTGTGCTTTGTTATTGAATCCTTGTATTTCTGGTGCATTTCAGAATAAAACACAAATATGACATAGACCATATACATGTTTAGATACACACACACACACACACACACATGCATATACACATATACTCATATAGATATACGTAAATACGCCTGTATATATGTATATATACATTTGTACATATGATAGGCTTATTTTCAATTTCTGTTCCCCCAAGGGTTTGGTTGGCCCAGGGCTGCAGTAGAAGACACTTGCTCAAAGTACTGCACGGTGGGACTGAACCTGAGACCTCATGGTTGGGAGGCAAATTTTTTAACTGCACAGCTTTGCTTGCACCAGAGATCATATCGGAGTGTGTGTGTATATATATATATATATTGTATGTATGTATGCATATATATAATGTTTGTGAGTGTATGTATATCTATGTATGTATGTATATGTGTATGTTTGTGTGTGTATATATATCTATGTATGTATATATGTGTGTGTTTGTGTATGTATATATATGTGTGGTGTATTTGTGTGTATATATGTACACACATGTGTCTCTGAGGAAGCTATAAAATGCTGCACTGATGCCCAAATCCGAGTGCATGCTTTCTCATAGCCAAGAGAGCTGTTAACTTATGAGGGTGATTATGTAAATGCTGTTCTTTTGTCATTTATTTATTAATTCATGATAAACACTATACTGACCTTCTGGTTCAAATAGGAACAGAGAATGTTTGGCAATTAACATTGCTTTGCTACCAGACCTCACTAATACTGTAAAGTATATTGAGTTCTTTCAACCATTGCTTTGAAGAACATGACTTCTTCAAAGCAATGGTTGAAAACTTGGACCCTGACAAAAATGTTGCAGGAATGACTTGACAGATTGCTACACCCATTTACTCTAATATGTACTGAGTATCCAATGACAGTTGTTGTTGTTGTTGTCAGCACTCCGTCGCTTACGACGTCGAGGGTTCCAGTCGATTCGATCAACGGAACAGCCTGCTCATGAAATTAACGTGCAAGTGGCTGAGCACTCCACAGACACGTGTACCCTTAACGTAGTTCTCGGGGATAATCAGCGTGACAGTGTGACAAGGCTGACCCTTTGAATTACAGGCACAACAGAAACAGGAAGTAAGAGTGAGAGAAAGTTGTGGTGAAAGAGTACAGCAGGGTTCACCACCATCCCCTGCCGGAGCCTCGTGGAGCTTTAGGTGTTTTCGCTCAATAAACACTCACAACGCCCGGTCTGGGAATTGAAACTGCGATCCTATGACCATGAGTCCGCTGCCCTAACCACTGGGCCATTGCGCCTCCACATCAAATGACAATAGAAGATGACCAATAAAGATCTTTACAGGGACCTCGCCGCCTTTCTACATAATATTATTGGATTGAAAAGATAGCAGAATATACCTAGCAGCCATTCCCATAATGGTGAATTCTGTCTTTTCATTCTAACAATGTTATTTATAAAAGTTACATATCTTTGACTATTTGACATTAAGCCTTGATTATGTGATTTGCATTATGTACTTAATAATCAGCCTATATCAATGAATAAAATGTAAGATGGTGTTACGAAATGTTTTTGTTTCTTTTCTTCTTCCACATATTCTCTTTCTAGCACTGAAAGCCAGATTTGACAAAAGATAACAATGACTATGCATGAGTTCTAGAAATATGCATGATATTCTGTGTCCTGGTCATTTGTCTATGTACTGATCATTTATTAAGGTTTAAATTGCACTGGATAAATATGTGTGTGTATGTATGTATGTACTGTGTGCATGTGTATGTACTGTGTATATGTGTGTGTGTGTATGTATCGTGTGCATATGTATGTATGTATTGTGTATGTGTGAGTGTATGTATTGTGTACATGTGTGTATTGTATTCATGTGTATGTGTATATGTGCCTGTGCATATGTGTTTGCATATATGCATGTGTTTGCATATATATGTGTGTGTGCATATATGTATGTACGTATATGTTGATGTGTGTGTGTGTATATATTTATGTATATGTCTCTGTCGATGTGTGCATATATATATATATATATATATATATATATATATAT
>NC_068984.1:129444259-129445004 GCF_001194135.2 Octopus bimaculoides | reverse complement strand
ATATATATTTGCATACGAGCTGTAAAACATTTTATTAGGAACTCTTGATTCTATTAGTATGATGGCAGCTACCAAGGAGGCCATCATCTCGATGATGTGGACATTGCATATATGGAATATTTAATTTTTTAACCATAACCGGTAATGTACCCCTGAAATGGCTGTAGATGGAACACCCTCCTATTTTCGGATTCTATTTTATTTACTTTACTTAACCTTGATATCTTGCATCATTTCTACCTTATATCGCAGATCTATAAGGAATTTGTAGACGGTTTAGGCAGTTGGCCATTTAGAAGGTTGATGTTTTTATTCCTGTATTTATCAACCTCTCATTCGTTTTGCACCTCCTATATTTATCACGCATAACTCTTTACATGTAATCTTCATTTATATGTAATTTTATATGTATTTTCATATGTTTTTATATTGTATATTTTTTACGTATGGTTGGTTTTATTCTTTATACCTTTGGAGAATCTTTACACCTTTACATGCATGATTATGTTGATGTATATAAATATATATGATTTAATTACATTGATTTAATGTCTTCATTCATGCATTTGGGAATCTGTTTGCCTATGGTTTGCGTTTTCAATTTCCTCTTCTCTGCATTTTTTCGTATTGGCTCTCTAGGAGCACTCCATAAATAGCCCATACTTTCCATAACATACGTAATATCATATATATATATATATATATATATGTATATACTCACACACACACACACACACACACACAC
>NC_068984.1:129440778-129444186 GCF_001194135.2 Octopus bimaculoides | reverse complement strand
TAAAAAATAGAACAAAAACGGAATAGAGGACAATAAATGGAATATACATATATATATACAATAAATGGAGCTTGTACGAAACGTACGTACTGCTATAACCTATTGAATTTTTGTTGCTTTCTTCAAATTTTATTCACCAAATCACTTGATTTTCTTTTTGGTTTTTACCCTACCAAATTCTGGTGCCTCAAACATTTTAAGTACCACATTTAATCTTTTGATAAAATCTATATTATATATACATATATATATAGTGTAAACAGAGTTAGTGGTTATAATAACCAACTAAGAGATAACATATCTGTATATACTATTGGTATCTGTTACTTGTATTATCCCCAGGCATTGGTATGCAGGTATACCATGCAGGTAAAAATGGGATAAACAGGAGCTTAACAGGAACCAGTAAAATTGTGGGTAAATAAAAAGACCCTATGTAATCTTTGCCTCACATATACAGTGGAAAAATATTATGGCACCCCTATCAAAATTAAGATATTGTACAAGGGCCCTGGGACAAAATGAGAAATGAGGCTCTGTTAATTTAGTTACTTATGAGTCTCGATAGCTTTTGAAGCTAGTGGTTAGTTTCTGATTCTTTTAGAAACTCTCTGGCATTAAGCAAGGAATTCTGCTCTATAGACAATACAAATATGTTGCATGTAACTCAGGAAAACTGGTTCATTGTGTTGCCAGTTCGAGGAATTAAGAGCATTGATTTTAATGACTTTCTCAAACACAGAGACAAATTTGCTGCAAGCTTTACCACCTATTATGTTTTATCTAAATTGCATTACCACTACATAGTTATGTTGTTCAGGTAAGAAAGCATAACCTTCATTTTAACCTCAATCTCTGATGATGAGAAATGCAAAACTTCACTCACAAATTCATTTCTGACAAAGGTATTTTTACTATTATATTGGTTTTTTCCATATTAGTTTTTTTTTATTGTTCCATAATTTCTCAGAGCAGTTATACTATTGTCTTTGATTAATGTCAATCATCTGACATAAATTTAGGATGCTAAGTGAAAATATCTTCAAGAAAGGAATAACATAGGGGAATTTGTCATCTGTGATATGTTGATCAGTAATCTCTAATCATTATCACTCAAATTAAGCAAGTAGTAGGTTACACAGATTTATACATTTTTTATTTTTTTGACATTATAATCTGATTTTTCTTTTTGTGTGCTTGTTTATAGTAGAGGTGCAATGGCCCAGTGGTTAGGGCAGCGGACTCGCGGTCATAGGATTGCGGTTTCGATTCCCAGATCGGGCGTTGTGAGTGTTTATTGAGCGAAAACACCTAAAGCTCCACGAGGCTCCAGCAGGGGATGGTGGCGAACCCTGCTGTACTCTTTCACCACAACGTTCTCTCACTCTTACTTCCTGTTTCTGTTGTGCCTGTAATTCAAAGGTTCGGCCTTGTCACACGTGTCATGCTGAATCTCCCCGAGAACTACATTAAGAGTACACGTGTCTGTGGAGTGCTCAGCCACTTGCACGTTAATTTCACAAGCAGGCTGTTCTGTTGATCGGATCAACTGGAACCCTCGACATCGTAAGCGACGGAGTGCCAACAACAATAGTTACACTATGTAGATAAAAGGCTTTGTCTGATGTCTACAATATTGCTATAGCAGTTAGATGTTCTTTGGAGTTGAAGAGCTATGTTCAAAGGGAAACAAAGACGAAGAAAGAATTAAAAACAAATAATCAACTACTATTTAGTTTTTGCTGAATTTTAAGCTGTAAGGGATACTTGTTTAACAATTACAAGGCCGTATTTATAATGCAGGACACTGTGGTTCTTTTAATTTTGGTATTACACAAGGAAATTACATTTACATTTATTTTAAGCTGGTGTTTTGAACATGGCCTAGTGATATTAATGTTAGATAGAAAGTAACATTTTAGGGGGTTTTTTTTTGTACAGTATATGTATGTACAAACATGTATGTTTGTGTCTGTTTGTCTTGACATTGTGTGATTGCTGTAAATGAATGTCATTCACTTCCAATATTCTGTGAAAATTTGCCTGGTTATAGGGAAATGTTATGTTATGTTGGAAACTGGTGAGGGTTGGTAACAAGAAGGGCATCCAACTTTGAAAAATCTACCTCAGTAAACTCCATATGACCACCCGTGTAAGCATGGAAAAGTGGATGTTAAAACGATGATGATGATACTGAGTAAGAATGAAGGTGACTTTTCACCTTCATTCTTATTGATGATATATATGTGTGTGTGTGTGTGTGTGTGTGTGTGTGTGTGTGTGTGTGTGTGTGTGTGTGTGGCCGTTGCCAGTACCGCCTGACTGGCCTTTGTAGGATTTTTGAGCGAGATCGTTGCCAGTGCCCCTGGACTGGTTCTTGTGCGGGTGGCACATAAAATACACCATTTTGAGCGTGGCCGTTGCCAGTACCGGCTGAGTGGCCTTCGTGCGGGTGACATGTAAAAGAACCCACTACACTCTCTGAGTGGTTGGCATTAGGAAGGGCATCCAGCTGTAGAAACTCTGCCAAATCAGATTGGAGCCTGGTGTTGCCATCCGGTTTCACCAGTCCTCAGTCAAATCGTCCAACCCATGCTAGCATGGAAAGCGGACATTAAACGATGATGATGATGATGATGTGTGTGTGTGTGTACCTTGGGCTTGTGTGTTCTATTATAGCCTTGGGCCAACCAAAGTCTTCTGAGTGGATTTTGTAGACAGAAACTGAAAGAAGCCTTTCATGTGTGTTTGTCCCCCATCACCACTTGACAACTGTTGTTGGTGTGTTTATGTCCCATAACTTAGTGGCTTGGCAAAAAAAAAAGTGCTGGAGATTGATTCATTCTACTAAAAATTCTTCAAGATGTTGCCCCACCGTGGCCACAAGCTAATGACTCATCATCATCATCGTCGTTTAGTGTCCACTTTCCATGCTGGCATGGGTTGGATTGTTTGACTGAGGGCTAGCAAGCCAGAAGGCTGTACCAGGCTCCAATCCGATCTGGCATAGTTTCTACAGCTGGATGCCCTTCCTAACGCCAAGCACTCGGAGAGTGTAGTGGGTGCTTTTTACGTGCCACTGGCACAAGGGCTAGTCAGGCTGTACTGGCATCAACCACGCTTGAATGGTGCTTTTTACGTGCCACCAGCACTGGAGCCAGTCAGGTGGTACTGTTATCGGCCACGTCAGCGATTTTGATTATGATTTCACTTACCTAAATGAGTCTTCGCAAGTAAAGTTTATTGTCCAATGAATGAGGGGTATTCATAAGTGGGCTGGTTACACCTACTGGCATAGGTTATGGTTTCACTTGGCTTGTTGGGTCTTCTCAAGCACAGCATATCTCCAAAGGTCTCAGTCACTAGTCATTGCCTCAGTAAGACCCAATGTTCGAAGGTTGTGCTTCA
>NC_068984.1:129440261-129440768 GCF_001194135.2 Octopus bimaculoides | reverse complement strand
TCGTCTCTCTTGCACACCACATCTGATGCTTCTTAAATCCAGCTTTTCTCTCAGGGCGCTTACTCTGTCATGTATGCACACTGACATTACACATCCAGCAGAGCATACTAGCTTCATTCCTTGCAAGCTTACACTTGTCTTCAGCAGTCATGGCCTATTTTTCACTGCTGTGTAGTATGGCTGTTCGTACACATGCATCATACAGTCTACCTTTTACTCTGAACGAGAGGCCCTTTGTCACCGGCAGAGGTAAGAGCTCTCTGAACTTTTCCCAGACTATTCTTATTCTAGCATTTTGTGAAAATATATGTAGGTCATGGTAACTTGATCTACACGTACATATATGTATATTATGAAATACGGAAGTTTCAGGAAGCTATGTAAATAAATAATTTTAACCCTTTAGCAATTAAATCAGCCATATCTGGCTCAAATATTCTACCTGTTTTTTTTTTTATGTTCAAACTTGCCAGATCTGGGTTCTTACACCTATGTCATTCTAAAAAT
>NC_068984.1:129437911-129440036 GCF_001194135.2 Octopus bimaculoides | reverse complement strand
ATATATATATATATATATATATATATATATACATATATATATATATATGTATGTATGTATGTATGTATATGTGTGTGTGTGAGAGGGCACGTGACTTAGTGGTTAGGGCATTCAGCTCACGATCGTAAGATCATGAGTTCAATTCCCAGCGATGCATTGTGTCCTTGAGCAAGACACTTTATTTCACATTGCTCCAGTCCACTCAGCTAGTAAACATGAATAGTACCTTCATTTCAAAGCTCGAGCCTTGTCACACTCTGTGTCATGCTGAACCTCCCTGAGAACTACGTTAAGTGTACACGTGTCTGTGGAGTGCTAAATACAACTTAATTGAAAACCTTTTTTCCCTGGCTATATTGGTAATTCTGAAAACTTTTGGGTGCGAATTTTACATGAGTAGAAGCTTTTTTTTTAACAAATTTTATCCTGAAAATCACCTGTGTAAACTACACAGGTGCACAGATTACACGGCTTTTTATGGTATTTGTAGCTCATCTTATCTTTAGGTAATTTTGTCTATTTCAATTTTCCTTAGTCAGTCTCTATTACATTCTTCCATATTTTTACTTACTTAAAATAAACTGGGAATATCATTTCTTGTCACTTTAAAGATTTTATTCATTGTTTGATTGATCTCACTTCTGATGCAAATGTCCTTGTTTTATAAATGTCAGGCTCCGAGAAATGTATTGTTAAAGCCACAAGCAGTTTTATGGAAGCAAATTTTATTAAAGTATTCTGTTTAGAAAGCTTCATAGTGGTTTTATAGAACTGTGTAGTATGATATTTTGAGTGGCTCCAATATTCACTTCCTTTAAGTGAATATTGGTTTCTGACTCCGGCTGCAATTGTATTTTAATATTTCTATATTCCCATGCTGATTGTTTAAATTGTTCCATTTATAGGAGTGAGTCTATTCACTTGGCACTGTTTTGTGTTGGGATGATTGCCAAACTGGTGGTGTTGTAGTGAATATATTTGTCAAGTAATTGATGAATGTTCAGTTGTTATATGTATATAAGAGATGTCTATATTGATATAAGTGTTTATTTGTGAGAATATTTCATGTTGCAGGCAGCATGATTTGAGTTGTGTGTAATATTTTGATTATGATATTGATTGTAGTTGGAAAGCCAGTGTTTGGTGTTCATGAATGATATTATGACAGCTATACTACTTTCTGCATTACAACATCTGGTTTTTCATGAAAATATCACAGAATCAAAAAAAACTTACTTATCTAAGATGATGTAATATTTTGGTTCTTTCTTTGAGTTGGTGCTGTTGAATTATGCTACTAAGAAATTTCAAAATATTTTAGGAATCTCTATTCTTGAAGGGTATATGGTACTAGGAAGCGGTTTTGTATAAATATTATATGCAGAAATGGATAGAGGATAGGGTATAGACTGGTAAGAACCAATATGTTTGAAAGTGGCAAGAAATAGAATTTACAAAAGATGATAGCAATCACAGTTGGAAGGAGTTTTTCTCCATACTTTACTAACCCATTGGCTTGTCAGAAAGCTTTTAATCAATTTGTTGGGGTAGAGTTCAAAAGTAAGAAGCCTTGCTGGACAATTCTGACATTTGCTGATATCAAGAGCATTGACTTTACTTTCGTCAAAGTTCTCATGGATATGAGATGACTAGTGTAAGGTAAATTGATGGTGGGACTGGATTTAAAGAAACCTTTTTGGTGATTAGTAAGGTGAAAAAGCAATGATTGTCTGTGAAAGTGATTATTTGTGGTTATCTCTGTTATTGTTAGAGATGTTGGTTATGATATTGATTGTAATTGGAAAGCCAGTGTTTGGTGTTCATGAATGATATTATGACAGCTATACTACTTTCTGCATTACAACATCTGGTTTTTCATGAAAATATCACAGAATCAAAAAAATTTACTTATCCAAGATGTCCAATTAGTCTGTCTCCATTGGTTCTATTTCTTGTTTTTGAATACACAGGTCTAAAATTAGAATTTAAAAATTCAGTTCTTTTATTTTAAATACAGTAAGGGAGTTTATTGTTGAGAAAATTGACTGCTACATTGAGCAGGTCAGGTGACAAAAGAGAAGCCCCTTGTGTGATTTGTGAAGAGTAAGTTGTGTATATCATTCAA
>NC_068984.1:129429958-129437635 GCF_001194135.2 Octopus bimaculoides | reverse complement strand
GGCAGACTGAAACAAATTTCATACATTACCTTAAAGCACAACACATAATGGCTGCTGCTGCTGCTGCAAAAACAAAAAAAAAGAAGGAACAAATTTCTTATCTTGCTGTCTGAACTCAACACTTTTGTGACCAAGTTTCTATTGAAATACTGTTAATGTATTTCATTTAATTTAGAAAAGAATCCAGAATTTGGTGGATATTAAGTTGGCGTTTGAAACATAACACAATGGTTCTTGCATAAAATGATGGAAGGTTAAAATATGAACACGTAGGTTTTTTTGTTTTTTTTTTAAATTTAAAATTTTCAGCTTATTTCTTCTGTTTGTTCTCAGAACTCCTAATGTGATAGGTATGGTTCTGGTTACAATTTTCGATGGACTTTTGATTTCTATTTCCAGGTCCTTCCTGGCATTTTGGAAATTTTTAAAAAAAACCTCTTTGATATATATTTTTCTCAGCTTGATATGACATCAGTCCGTGTTCACACTCTGGAATTATGATCTTTGATTATCAAGTCAGGTCAGTTTTTATTTTAGATTTCTGTTTCTGTTCATGTGTATTTCTTCCTTCTTTTGTTATTCTGTGTCTTCATTATAGTTTTGTGTTGATGTTTGCATTATTTATTTCAGTTATATTCTGTTTCTTTGATCAGTTGACAATGGAAGTGCTAGCTATCTTCACTGTTCCTCTTCTCTCTGTTTCAAACTTATCTACCATATCATTTCTCCTTTCTAAAACAGCTGACATAGAAGTGAAACTCAGACTGTATGTGAAAAATATTTGTAACAGGAATGAGCTGAAAATAATGTGACAGATAATCAATGATAACTTGTGAGAAAAATAGCCCGACCTGGCTGTATTAGCAAATGTGTATGGAAGCGATGTCAACTTGAAGGTTGCCAGTTGACTTTCATTTTCTAAAATTTACCCAAAAGTTCTTGGAATTCACTAAATTAAATAACAAAAAATTATCAACAACTTCGTGATTTTCTTTTTTGGAATACAATTTGGTTTCTTTCAGTTCTTTTTTTCTTTCCTGAACAATTTTTCAGACAGTTGCCATTCTGTACCTATGTTTTATGAGATGATTTTTTTTCTTTCATATATTAATGTTTTTTGTACTTAGCTGGGTACAATTTGTGCTGTCATATTATTTATCAAAGAAAACGCCCTTTCAGTTACAACTGAAGACTGAGACAATGATAGTAAATTTATCATTAATTTTTAGATAATTGAGAAATGAAATTTACTTCCACATTTTTCTTGAGAAATATTATGTCAGTTCTGAAATTTCAGTGTTTTGCAAGGTTAACTCTCATAATTCTCTTCATACTCTTTCACCTCAATAATATCAGGATGTTTCCTAGCCATTAGGATAATTAAAGATGTCTGTCCTTGAGACACCTTTTGGGATCTAAAACTTCAAATAGCTGTAAATTAGCAAACATACTAGATGACAAAAGAGTTGTACATTTCTTAGTTTGATGTGAAAGTCTTCAAGTTCTTTAAAGTGGTTTGGATTTTTCTTCAATACTTAATTTGGATTCTTCTTTTATTGTGCTGTAGGAATTTCCAAGTATTCCCCAAATTAGCCATTCCTTTTTGTCTTGTAACAGTTTTAGAATCAGCATATGTGTTAGTTAGAAAACTTGAAAGATGATTTGTAAATGTAGCCCCATTTATCACCAGCTCATTATCTATCCAGGATGCTCAATTGTGATCCATGTTATGTTTATCACAGATTGATCTGTAATAGCATGGGTTGGCCAGCAGTCAAAAATTCTGCTTGGATGGCAGAAATGTACCCTAGTGATCATCCACAATGTTCAGCTACTTCGAACGCACTAATTATTACTTGTGTTTACATGACTGTGTTGTAAAGCTGCATATTTGGATTTATGTACATATATTCATCAACATGGAATCAGTGAACAAATATGAATATTTCTGATCCTAACAAATGATGCAGACAAGTGTATTCCCTACAGGAAAAGTAGAGATGATTGAGAAAACATGATGGTAAAGCTTTGCCACTCTAGGCCATAACTTTGGTGTCAATGAATCTACTATTACCTCCATTTACAAAATGTGTGGAAATGATTCATTTACCACTGGTTTTTTGTAACCACTACCTCATGATAAATGAGGATCAGTATATTGAAATGGGGAATTTGTATTCAGTGACAAATACACATAATCAGTTCATAGGAAGCGACGTGAGATATGCTATTTGAAGAGGTAAAAGGCTATACAAAATCATCGTCTTTTGATGTATGAGCACTTGTTTCAGCATCATCATTGTTTTGATGTCCACTTTTCCATGCTTGTATGGGTCAGATGGAATTTGTTGAGGTAGATTTCCTGTGGCCAGATTCCCTTCCTTTCATCAACCAGCATTTGTTCCAAACAAAGTATTAGTTCTCCATGCCTGACATGTTTACCCAGAATGTTGGAAATGAAGGACACTATTTGTGTGATGGTGATGCTCGCTTACAACTATTGTGTGATGTCAAATGAAAGATATGCAGAGAGAGAGAGAGACATGCACACACACACACACACACACACACACATGCACACACACGACAGGCTTCTTTCAATTTCTATCCATTAAATCCACTCACAAGTCTTTGTTTGACCCAGGGCTATAGTAGAAGACATTTGCCCAAAGTGCCTAACAATGGAACTGAATCTGAAACCATGAGGTTGGGAAGCAAACCTCTTAACCACACAATTATGCTTTTACTCTTTTTTTTTTTTTTTAAAGTGTTTCTCTAGATGTTTCTCAAATATAGTAATGCTCCCAGATGAGTCACTATGGCTTATTTTACAAACTTCAGCCAAACTTGGGGTCATTAAGCCATTTTCTGACAACTGACATTAAACTAAATTTATTTTGGTTTACTTTCTTGCATTGGTTTTCTTCTAAATCACTTTCATTATCACTCCTTTTCTTAGCTGTAATGAACTGTGGGATAAGTTAGATGCAAATTAAATAAAATTATAAGAAGAAAATGAAACATTTAAAACAAATACTGACATGATTCACAAGTCAGAAAATCGTATCAAAGAAGCTTTGTCTGAAATAACATTGCACCTATGCAGTAAAGCATATCCAAACATTTGAACAGAAATTTCTCTTATAAAGCTTGATCACAAGTTCAAATTTTACTCAAAGGAAACAATAAATTAAAAACAGACAGACTTTTGTTTGCCATGCAATAGGTATATAAGCAAAATGTACCAAATTTCATGAATGTTTAACCCTTTAGCATTTAGATCGGCCATATCCGGCCAAAAGTATTCTGCCTATTCTATGTTCAAATTGGCCACATCTGGTCTCTCACACCAACCCTACAATATCATTTTAAAAATTAACAGCTATCTCATCAAAATCTCATAGCTACGAGATAATGCATGATTAGTTCAAAACAATGTGGATAAAAAAGCATTAATTTTGACAGAATAATGTGAACACTAAAGGGTTAATCAGATTTGTCAAACGAGTAAATTCGGCAGACTCTGCATTAGTTTCAGCATATGTTGTAAATGAGGATGGGAATAGCATTCATAGAGGAGGGGTAAAAAGGAGAAAACTAAAATGTTGGAGAATTACTATATTTCAAGGTCAATATGAAAAAATTAATGTAAAAATGATTTTGATGAAATATATAAAGTAAGGAACAAGACTAACTTGAATACTGTTTGTATTATTCACCAGTTAAAAGCAGTGAGTTGGCTGAATTGTTAGCACATCAAGATGCTTAGCAGCAATTCTTCTGGCTTTATGTTCTGCGTTCAAATTCCACACAAGGTTGTAATTGCCTTTCATCCTTTTGAGCTTTTGAGACCGATAAAATAAGTACTGATTGAGCAGTGGAGTCGATGTAATCGGTTAGACCCCCACCCCCCACAAATTTCGGGCCTTGTGCCTTTGGTAGAATGAATTATTTGTCAATTGGTTAATGATTTAACCAGCTAACTAATTGATTGTTTGATTAACCATTTGGGTAAGCAAGCAATCTGTTATGTTTGTCAAAGTCATTTTGTTGCCATTTGCCACCTCTTCAGTAACATGGCCTCTCTGACCTAGAGTAGAGAGGGCAAGTCATTGAAGAGATTATTGATGATGACGAAAGGACTTTGACAAACATGATTGATTGATTGATTAACTGAATGATCTATCAAACAATTGGATTCTTATTTTGCATCAGTGTCACAGATTGATACAACTGTTATTTGATTTGAACTAATTTTATAACCGTAAGATGTTACATGTTAGTATCTCATCTTTCTATTATTCTTACTCCATATGTTCTGTTAAAGTGTTTCTGATACAAAGATATAATTCAACTAATTAAAGTTGGTGTAGTTTGCATAAAATAGCCTAACACAAAAAAGGGAAAATAAATCCTCGAACCTACTATTTCTTTTGAAATTATTTAGAGCGTTTGAACATGTAAATAGGTTGTTTGCTATGTACAAAGATTAAAATTGGAACAAGCTGAGACCAGTAGTATTCATTGATGCAAATAGACAGGTTGGTGAATCAAGTTTTACAAAACTGGTTCTTCAAGTAGCTGGCTATTACTTTTGATTGGATTATTTGGATAATATTTCCGTTTAATGTAACAGAATTTTTGCAAATCTTGATGAGAAATCTGTGTCACTGTCATATGTTTATTGTGACTTAATAATAAGGTTCAAATTGTTAGTAAGAGCAAATAAGTAGCTTATAGGATCAGGATAGTTTGTAGTATAGATATAGTTTTTGAGAAGGAAAATATCTTTAATGATTAAATACTTTGGCTGGTGATGAGGTTTATGAATGAATTTGTATCCTGTTTATAGGTGATTTAGTAACGGAATGCCATGCATGTTGAGTATACTAAAAAAATGAATGGGAAAGTACAAAAGGGAAGGTGCTTAAGGGAAGTGGGAAAACCTATTACTTTCCTGAATATATTAAGTTACAAGAAGTCTAGAGAAGAAGAGTAAAATAGTTTATGATGTCAGACCAGGATAGTGTCAGTGAGAACAGAAAATTTGTAAAGTAACATCTCAGTGAATTGCCATTACAAATTTGATTAATGAAAGTATTATGAACAAAAATATCATCCAGTGAGCTCGTTAAAAAATATGAATTAGCAACAGAAGCAATATTAACACCAAGAAGTAATATTTATTTCCTCTTAAACCTGGATTTTCTGTTAAAACAATCTGTACTGCTATAGATACCATGAGAGAAACCATTAGAGAAGAGATAGTTTCTCTCACGGTCCCTACTGAAGTATAGTTTGTTCTAACAGAACATCCACATTTAAGTGAGGGTGGGGGTATATCATCATCATCATCATCAGCATCATCATTTAATGTCTGTTTTCCATGCTGGCATAGGATGGTCAGTTTGTCAAAGCTGACAAGTAAGAGGACTGCACCAAGCTCTACTGTCCGCTTTGGCATGATTTCTACAACTGGATGCCCGTCCCGATGCTAACCACTTCACAGTGTGTTCTGGATGCCTTTTACATGGCACCAGTAACTTGCAAGACAAAGATCCTTCAAAAAGAATATTTATATAAAATGAGTTGGCCACTTGAAGTTGATTCATTTAATACTTGAATGACTCAAATTTGTAACATATATAGACATGCTACTAAGGTAAGAATAATATAAGCAAAAGTATTTTTGGATTTACCTCCCTCAACTCCTACAACAAAACAGAACTTGCTAATAGAAAATATGTGAATTTGTTATCCTTTCTGAGAGTAGAAATTAAAACTGGCTGCTTTATGATGTCTTTATTTATATTTATTTATTTTTTTCTTAATTCTATGCTAAAACGAAATAAAAAAGTAAAAACCCAGTGTGGTTTAATTTCTATTTGTCTCTACACACAATAATCATCACAATTGTTAACTAATTAGTTGTCTTATATACTGGCGGCATGTCAATCAACTGTATGGTTTTCTTAGAGAAAAAGACTTATTAAAGCAAAAGGAAGAAATAATTATTCTTTAATGAGTGTTATATTATAGTACTACTATTAATTGCTCATAATACTTTCATCATTAACTTTTAGTTCTTCCATTCCTATGAACAAAAGGTTGCAGCTTGATGCTAGTCTCATTATAACAGACATCATGATCATCGTTTAATATTCCCATTTCTATGCTTGCATGGGTCAGATGGAATTTGTTGAGGCAGATTTTCTAAAGTTGGATGCCCTTCCTGTTGCCAACCCTCATCTGTTTCCAAGTATTGTAAATATTTCCCCATTGCCAGTCATTTTGCAATGAAAGGCTGAAATGAACATCTCTTGGATGATGGAGATGTTTGTTTGCAACCATCACATGATGTTAAGACAAGAGTAAACCCCTCACACACACACACACAGTGGGCTTCTTTTCAGTTTCTGTCTACCAAATCCACTAATAAGGCTTTGGTTGGCCCGGGGCTATAATACAAAACACTTGCCCAAGGTGCTGTGTAGTGGGACGGAACCTGAAACTCTATGGTTGTGAAGTGAACTTCTTAACCACACAGCCATGTCAGCATTTGAGAATTCTTGAATCTCGAGATTATCTTTCTTTCTCCTGTGAAACTAGTCTTAATTACAATTTGATAATTATTATGATACATCATCTAGAGATGGTGATAATTTATCAAGAATTTATGTTGTATTTAATATACCTATATTTATCTATGTTGTTCAAATATATGCCATTAGCCACTGAGTTATTTCACTGAGCTTTTTTTTGTTTAACCCTTTAGTGTTCAGATTAATCTGTTAAATGTTATGCCTATTTATTCATATAGTTTTGTATTAATCATGCATTATCTCATAGCTTTGAGGTTTCAGTGATGTGATTGTTTATTTTTAGAATGACATTGTAGAGCAGGTGTGAGGAGCTACACATAACCAATTTGAATGTCAAACTAGGTAGAATATTTGGGCTGGATATGGCCAGTTTAAATGCTAAAAGGTCAAATTATCCAATATTATGTCAACTTAGCCATCTGTTGCTTTTAAAAAAAAAAAAGGAAAAGAATTATCTCATTTCCGTCCATTTGGCATAACTGGTTCCACTCCTTAGTACTAATGAGGTCAACTTAACTACATTCACAGCTGTCTGGTTTTTATTCTTTGGTTGTCTGTCTTTGGTGCAGAATGTATGTTTTCCTTAATTCACTACACTTTTTGGTATATCTATAGGTTTTATTAAGCTGTTATTTACTTTCTTCCTAAAGATCCTGACTGAAAACTTTTCTTAGGTTTTTACTATTAATATTTTTATCTTGACCAATATGAATTTTTCCAGATTTCAAATTTCTGAAAATCTTAAATTAATTTTGCAATAATGAGGACAAAACTGTTTGTAGTATTTACAATGATTTCAAGAACTGAGATGAAACAGAGCTGGGGCTAGGGTTAAGAGCAGATTGTTACTCTTTACTCTTACTCTTTTACTTGTTTCAATCATTTGACTGTGGCCATGCTGGAGCACCGCCTTTAATTGAGCAAGTCAACCCCAGGACTTATTCTTTGGAAGCCTAGTACTTATTCTATCGGTCTCTTTTGCCGAGCCACTAAGTTACGGGGACATAAACACACCACTATCGGTTGTCAAGCGATGTTGGGGGGACAAACACAGACACACATACACACACATATA
>NC_068984.1:129421176-129427553 GCF_001194135.2 Octopus bimaculoides | reverse complement strand
CACACACACACACACACACACACACACACACACACACACACACACACACACACACTCATATATATATATGTATATAGATAGATATATATGTACACATACATACATATATATGTACACATACATACATATGCACATATATACATGTGTAAAAGGTTGAATGTGGATTCATCCTTTAATTGGAGTGGTTTCCAAAAAGATTTCTAATTGTGATTCTTCATACTTTGCTGAGAGTTTACTGGTGTAACTTGGCGAAGATATAAAATGTAGTATTAGTGTATTAAGTGTATGACTAATTTATGGAATGAAGTTCTACAGGCCCAATCATATTTGTCAAAAATGGAGGAGATAAGATGTTAAAAAGCTATAAGATGTTTATTCGTGCATACAATCGTTTCATACATAGATATAAATTCATTTTAGAATTTGCAAATATCATAGTACTCATCAGTGCAGAGAAAAAATAATAGGAACTTGAAAAAAGAGCAGAGAAGTTAGATCTATGAGTTCATGTCTATCTGTTACACACACACACACACACACATAAAGGTATACATATTTAACTAAAATTCTTTTGCTGTAGTGTAAGTGATATTTCTTCTTTAGATGCTTGTTGCTGATTCACTGAAGTAATACAGAGTGAATGGGTGAAATAGGTAGGTAAAGAAAGTGAGTGTCATAGTTTTTATTGACTAAAAACACTAAGAGCATTGTGTCTGAAAGAGTAAGGTAGACACAGTCAGTGTGGTAGATATTTAGAATGATTATCTTACTAATTGAATATGAACAGGTGGTAATAAATATCACTCTACTATGGTTTGAAATTTGATCCTAAATCGTGCATTTTAGTCCTACATACTTCATACATACTTTTCTCCTCTGTGCTTATATCTCCCATCCCCTACTGTTTTTATATATGCTTTGTTAATTGTAATAAGAGTCATTACATAATAATTTTTGTGCTAATTCTGTCTCACCAGTATTTATTTATTTATTTAATTATTTATTTATATATTTATACCTTTATGAAGTTTCTTTGAATTTTTATGTAATTGTTTTTTTCTAATCTTCAGAATTTCTGTATTTATAATAAGTCTTTAAAATTTAACCACGTCAAATAAATTTTAACTGAATGTCAACTAATTCTCTAATAAAAGTTGAATATTTTCTACATTTATTTGTTTCATAATTTATATATATATATATTTATATATGTATATATATATATTGCAGAAGCACTCAGCTCTGATTGCATTGCTTCTTAAAGCAGAAACAACTGTAAGCTAATGAAGTTGATTATGTAATTCTTGTTTCCTTGTCATCCAATAATATATATTACACTTTGTACTCACCTAATGCTTTATTTTTAAGCATATATATACTAAGTTCTGATAACTGGTTATTAATATTGATACATCTAAGTGAAATCAATATATATATATATATATATATATATATATATATATTCCTTATACATGTATATAGCAACTAAGAATGTAAGTGGTTTTGTATTCATACATCAATGTATTTGGTGAATATAAGCATTTGCATAACTGAATATCTGTATTCTTTTCTTTTTTACAACTTTGTATTTTTTTTTTTGATTTTTGTATTTTTGTTTAACCCTTTAGCGTTCAAATTAATATGTCAAAAGTAATCCTTATTCATTTACATTTTTAGAAATTAATCTGGTATTATCTTGTAGCTTCAAGAGTTGAAAGATGTAATTGCTTATTTTTAGAACGACATTGCAGGGTAGGTGTGACATACTGGTTCTGGCCAGTTTGAGCATAAAATGAGTAGAATATTTGGGCTGGAAATATAGCCAGTTTAAACGGTTTAACCACTAAAGGGTTAACTGCCATGTGGTACATGTCTACATGCACAATCATATGTTCATCCATAGGTGTATACACTTGGATCTTTGGGTTCAATGTGCCTGACTTTTTTTTCAGGTGAAACAATAAATAAATTTTCCAAAGACAAGAAAAGTCAGACACACTTAGCTTTCTTTGCTTTTTTACAGATTTGTTCTCTTTTACTCTTTTACTTGTTTCAGTCATTTGACTGTGGCCATGCTGGAGCACCGCCTTTAGTCGAGCAAATCGACCCCAGGACTTATTCTTTGGGAGCCTAGTACTTATTCTATCGGTCTCTTTTGCCGAATCGCTAAGTTACGGGAACGTAAACACACCAGCATCGGTTGTCAAGCGATGTTGGGGGGACAAATACAAACACACAAACACACATACACATATATATATATATATATATATATATATATACATATATACGACAGGCTTCTTTCAGTTTCTGTCTACCAAATCCACTCACAATGCTTTGGTCGGCCCGAGGCTATAGTAGAAGACACTTGCCCAAGGTGCCACACAGTGGCACTGAACCCGGAACCATGTGGTTGGTAAGCAAGCTACTTACCACACAGCCACTCCTGTGCCTGTCAGATGTAGATACAAAACTTTAGGTATTTTAAATTGCACATGGACTTTATAGACACCCTGATTATATACACACACACACACACACACACACACACTATTACATCCATCCATCCATACATACATACATACGCTCATAAATGAGTGTATCTTTTTTTTCTCTCTCTCTTTTTTTTTATACTTGTTTCAGTCATTGGACTGCAGCCATACTGGAGCACTACTTTGAAAACTTTAGTCAGACAAATTCTCCCATGTATTTCATTTTAAGTCTGGTATCTATTCTATTGGTCTCATTTGCTCAGCTGCTAAATTGTGGGGGTGAAAACAAACCAACACCACTTGTCAAGTGGGGAATGGGGTGAAGGTTGGGGACAAACACAAAGTCATAGACATATCACACACACAAATGCATATATACGACAGGCTTCCACACTGTTTCTGTCTCTCTCATATAGTTTTAATCAACCTGGGGCTATAGTAGAAGACACTTGCCCCTGGTGCTATACAGTGGGTCTGAACCCGAAATCATGGTGAGGTAGGCAGGTGCAGCCCACCCCAATCTTTGGGTTGGCTGGTGCCCATTCTCCTTTGCTATCATGAAGCTTTCTTGGAGCTGGATTTTCTACAGGGAGCATGCCCTTGCTTACCCCCAACCTCAATTTCTAGATATGAGTGGTCCAGAGACCAAGGCCTCTACCATGATTTTTAAGAAACGTGGTGGAAAATTAGCTCAGGAAGGCAGGAATGCTACTCCCTGAAACCCCTTTTGGAGCCCTCCCCTACCTAGTGTTCATTGTAAATGTGGTTTAGCTTGTTATTGTTAATTTTTTACCTGTTGTCATGTCACTTTCATCTGCCCATGTTAATTGAATACAGGTAAGTTGGTTACACAGTGTTTTCACTTATATTTACAAGTTATTAATTTGTAGGCATCATTTTGCTGTCTCAGAGCTAAATTTGTTCTCCAGTAATCTCTATAACTTGGAAGCTACGCACCTCCTACTAGAAAAACTTTGAGATGTGTCTTCATCTCTTCCATTCAGAGGTTTTGTAAGGCCCAACAAATTAGAGTTATTTATTCTTTAGAAACTCTACATTTAAAATGTATCAGTTTTTTTTTCTGTTCATCTTTGCCATTCACTTATGAAAGCATGATGCAATATCCACTATGTGATAACTCCACTCCTGCTTAGAATTGATGAATGCTGATATCACTTACACAACTGGTGTGTACAGATGATACTGAAATATCACTTTAATTATTTTCTCTAATTAGATCATGAATAAATAAATAAGGAAAAATCATACATAAAATAATATCACTAGTGCTAGTGCCATGATAAAATGCATCCAGTACACATTGTAAGGTGGTTGGCAAATGAGGGTTGGGAGGATTTGTTTGTTTTGGCTTGTCAAAGACATGACAGTCTCTTCAGTGCTGGTGCCACAAAATGCACCCAGTACACTCTGCAAAATGGTTGATGTTAGGTTGGGCACCCAACCATAAACATGCTAGCATAAAATATATGGGCCAAATAGAGTCTTAGTGACTCTTGATAAATACTGACTTGGATTGTGACCAGCTGTTCAACCCATGTCAGCATGGGAAGTGGATGTAAAATGATGATGCCCACACACACACATGTATATGTGCATGTGTGTTTATAAATGTATACATATTTACAAATACATGTAATATTGTCCTAAAATAGAATACTGCCTTTAACTATGGGATGAGAGAAAAATGTATCGTGGTCATCAGTAATTTAGATACATTTTACCTGGTTTATACAAATTTGCATATAATAGTCCCAGTCCCCGAAAGTGCCAAAAAGTTGCCTCTTACAATTCAAAAATTAAACAAATATAGCAATGCTGAGGCAACTTCCTAGTTTTTAATCTAAAATGTATGCAGTCTGTTACTGGTGCATACTTGACTTATAAATAAAAATATTTCTCAGCTAAATCTTTCAAGAAAACTCTCCCAATAAATATATGAATATTTTTGAAACACTCCTGTCTTGATTTATCACCATTCAGTTGAGTAAATCCTGTAATTATCTTTAAGCTGATGTCGATATGAGTTAATAATGATTTGACCTTTAGTTGGGAACTGATCAAGATCATTAATCACATTATTTATTAAAATGATAGACTTCTGATTTTGTGTTTCCATAAATTGATCAGGTATTTTTACATGTCTATCAATTATATATTAAATGTACTATTAATCTATTTTTTCCTCTTTTTAGATTGATGTCTTTAAAAGAGCAGACACTGAGAAACTACGTGAGATATTTCTGAAGGTTAGACATTTTTTTACCATTTCATTTCCATTGAAAATTCATGTATCTAGCTTTGATTTTAGATATTACTGCTTAAATTCTCTAAAATTTTATTCAATGTTTGGCAAGCATTATGCTGTAAAAATAGGAAAGAAAAAAGTTTCTCTGTTGTTTCTTTGTTATTCTTTTGTGAGATTAGCATGGCTTATTGATATAAAAATATACCAAATAGATAATATAATGGATTACTTTTTGAAAGAAATATTTTTGTATTTTTTTTTTACCTATGCTATATTTTTGCTGTTTCTCTTCTGTATGTTAAAGCTTTTAGAAGTGATTAATGCTGTCATTGCATTATAGAAAATATATAATGTATATGATTAGGTTATTTGGAATATTTTTTTGTTAAGTCTATCCAGAGACATTTTACTTTATATATTGAAGAGCTGGTTATTTATGTAACTTGGTTAGGCAATAGATTCATCTCAGATAAATGTTTTATTCAGTTTTTGAATTTGGAATATCTACTGCTAAATCTTAAATCAATAATGTAAGCATTGAGGTTTTTAGCAGAACTCTTTCAGCACCACGCAACCAGCTAACAATCACATAACAAACTGTCCTCCTGCAATCTACCTATTATCATAACATGTTCACATTTCAATGAACAAAGCAGAAACACTTTTATAAGCTTGAGATTACCAATGAAATCAATTCCAACAATACCTTAAGAAAAATTTTTTTTTTAATCTGCTGGGATGCATACACCTGTGCAGAAGAACAATAAATATTGTACTCTGCCTTTACTGTGGCTACCACTTGAAACTATGGAACCTTGTATATGGTCATTGGAGCTGCTTGAAAAAGCTGCCATATTTCCTTTGAATCACATTCTGCCATCTTGTTGTGGTTGCCCCTATAGAATTTCAAAGCTGCAAGGAGTGATGTTTCATCAGGACAATGCGCAACCCCACACTCCAAAGATCACATCAGAGAAGATTGAAGAGCTTGGTTGGGAAAAAATTCCTCATTCACCTTATTCTCCCGACCTTGCTCCTTCAGATTGCCATTTGTTTTGTAGTTTACAGAATCATTTGGGGGACATAACTTTTGCAAGCCAGGAGGCAGTCAAAACTGACAGTTCAGAGTTCTTCGCTTTGAAACCAAAAGAGTTTTACATTGATGGGATTAAAAAGCTTGTAAATAGATGGAAGGAAGTCATAGATAATCAGGGAAAGTACATTGATGATTAAGATAAGCATTCATAAATTAAATTCTGGGATCTTTTTTAAAACGGGGGCCACATTTTTCATTAATGTTTTACGTAGTGCTTTTGGTACCGAAAGACTTTCAAACTTCGTATACTTATCTATTTTGTGTTATAGAACAGAAAAATATTTTTGTATTCGAATTTATTTCATGTAGAAAATTGTTTTATTTCGATAATTTCAACCAATCACTGACGTCCATTTAGCCGATATACATTAAGTGCCGACTACATAAACAAACGATTCTTCGTTTTATTTGCTTTTTTCATTTTAAATTTGCTTTAACCCTAACCCTAACCCTAGGGTTAGGGTTAGAGTTAGGGTTAGGGTTAATTGTTTCAGAATCGTTTGTTTATGTAGTCGGCACTTAA
>NC_068984.1:129417566-129421166 GCF_001194135.2 Octopus bimaculoides | reverse complement strand
TACATAAACAAACGATTCTTCGTTTTATTTGCTTTTTTCATTTTAAATTTGCTTTAACCCTAACCCTAACCCTAGGGTTAGGGTTAGAGTTAGGGTTAGGGTTAATTGTTTCAGAATCGTTTGTTTATGTAGTCGGCACTTAATGTATATCGGCTGAATGGACGTCAGTGATTGGTTGAAATTACAGAAATACGACAACTTTAACATGGAATAATTTATGGATTTCTTTTTTTTTTTAAGAAGACTAAGAGAAAAAGATGTTTTATATGACACATTCTACCAGTGATCCAAGTTTCAAAGTGTTTCGTTAATGAAAAATGTGGCCCCCGTTTTAAAAAAGATCCAAATTCTGTACTATTGCTATTTTCATAGAAGTAACTGAAGTAACTTTAACACCAGTTTCTCCACAAAATTAGTTTTCAATTAACATGTTTTTCATAACATGATGACTAACTAAAAATATGTAAGGCTACTCTACAAGGGTCATTTTTTTTTTTGTTCTTCCAAGAAGTGAAAAGTAATTTCATGGCTTTAAAGACTTTCCCACTTTGGCTGAGAAAAATATATTAACCCTTTTGTTACCATATTTATTTTGAGATGCTCTGTGTTTCTTTCAATTAATTTTAGATATAACAAAGAATTTAGTAAAATAACTTAGTTATCATTAAGCTGGTGTTAGGAACATAAATTGTGACTAAGGTTTGGTGGAAGATTTTAATTCAAAACTTACGAAAACAAGACATTTGTACTACAGAGCCAGTTTCAGTCAGGTTGGTATAGAAAGGGTTAAAGCATAAGTTAGGAGGGTTAAATTCTTAATTTCAAACTGTTGCAACTTTATAAATAGAACAGGAGTTCCAAAATTATGCCATTTTGTGGAGGGGAAAGAATTGCAGAGAGTTTAGTAGATGGTTTAAGCAGTGAGACGACGACTATGGGGAAAGGAAAGGTGACTGCATTGAGTGGATCTAGCAAGGTGTAATTTAAAATTATCAGAAACAGATAAGTGAAATTCTTTATTAGTCTCTATCTACTAACAATTACTCTCAACTTGGTGCATTTTCTTACTTGGTATACTTCATCCAGTCATATTGTGCATCTAAACTATATTCTCTTTATTTAATAATGTTTCTAATGTTCTATTATTTTACATCTCACTTCAAGTGAAAATGGAGATAATTATGTTGGTTATTAATTTTTGTAACAACGGCAAATATTTTAATTTTAACTGTTATGATTTTTCTCAATTTCTTGATCATTGAAAGTGGAAGGTTATTTTTAAATTGGAAAAGAACATTATTTTTGGAATCTCCTGTTCTATCTTATTGGCCAGTTTGGCAATTTATAAGGGAAAAAATTATATTAGGAAAATATCAATTCTGTCTGTCAATACTTGTCATTTTCTTTATTTCATTCTTCCAATGATTTAAATATATTTCTTCATTCAAATTACAATGGGTCACATCATAAAACGGTAGATGTACATTATTAGCCAGTTCTGAAAAAAGATACTTCTTTGTTGGTCAAGTAGGTCCTCTTTATTATCTTAATGCCCCCATAATTTCAAGATAGTTTGATTGCTGTTAATAAGTGTATCTTGTTTCCAAAGGATTCGCATGTCTAAATTTAACCTTTTTGTGGCTTTGTTGCAATTAACTTTGAAAATAATGAAAAATTTATTAAAATAAATTTGTCATTAACTCTTTACCATTCACATTCCTCTGTCAAATGTCATGCTTATTTAATTAGTCATGCCATATCTTGAATTAGTCATGCCATATCTTGAATTTGTCATGCTTTGTCAAGATTTCAATGACGTGATTTTTATTTTAAGAATGACATTGTAGGGTATGAAAGGTGTGACAGGCTGGATCTGGCCATTCAAAACATGAAGCAGGTAGAATATTTGGACCTGATATGGCTAGTTTAAATGCTAAAAGGTTAAGCTGGTGTTTGGAACATAAATTAACAGGAAATTTGAAGGAAGGTTTAAAATGAGAAGTTTGTATTGTAAGACCAAAGAGTTTGTATTGTCTCAAGTAGGCTGGTGTAAAAAAAGTTAAGACCTATTAAAACCTATAATTGTCTGTTTTAAATAAATACTGTATGTACCATCATTACTGTGTGAGAAAATTGAAATATTTCTATCTTTTATATTTCTTCAGTATGCTAGCCGCAACATTCAAGATGAACATTTTATGACCTATGATGACTTTGTCTTGCGTTACCTGCAAGTTTTGAAACCTGATAAATATGATGACTATACTTTAAAGCTTTTTGCCTCTTCTGCTGACACCACTCGAGACCAGTAAGAATAATTCCCTCTTTTGTTTACTTGCAGAAATAATTAATAATCTCTTGTATGGTTGCATAGCTGAGGTTTAATGGAGAGGGTGATCGTTACGTTGTGATAATAATTGCACCTTGAAATATAAAATGCTCTGTTGTTGACATCAAAAGAATTGAGAAAATTTTGAGTGAATGTGGAATAATTCTTGTTTTGGTATGGTAGATCTCAAGACACTGAAAGCTGTAAATAATAGTAAAAATATTGGGTTAAAAACCCTTTAGATGGAAAAATTTGAAGGCTCCCTTCTATCCTTCTATCCAATATTTACATGCTATTATTTATAACTTCAAGTGCTTAAGATCCACTGATTTAAATTTTTCTGTAACTGACTTAAATTTTTCCCTTCCAGGTTGATTTCATTTCATGAGTTTCAAGCCTTTGAAGCATTACTGTGTCTTCCAGATGCCCTTTATGCCTTGGCTTTTACCATTTTTGATCAAAATGGCAATGGCTACATCACCTGTGGTATGTTTTAAGTTATTGTTGTTGACACTGTTTCGGCAAATTATTAGGGATTAACTGTATAGGTTGCAAAAATTTTGTCTACTCCTTTCTATATTGATATATTTTTTTTACAGCTCTGTTGTCATTTATTAAGTAACCATTATATTCCAAGCTGTTTTATTATATTACAAGTTCTCGTGTTTGTGGAATTCTCTACATATTTATGAATAAAGGATAGGTTGAAAGTGGTTACATGCTGCAGTGCTCTATTCAGGTTAATGTGAAAAGAAATCACAAAGATAATTTTAACTTGAAACTCTGTTATATATTTTGAGTTAGAGTGATGGACTCTTATCTGCTATAGTTTTTCCTCTGGCAGCAGGTTACTCTTTGTATGTATAATCCTGCCATTGATCTTTAGCCTCCCTGGAGAGGCCAAAGCGAAAACTGTTTAAAATATATCAACCACTACCTTATACAGTGTTTTTATCTTCATAGCTATAGTACTGAACAATCTTGTTTTTCCATTTATCTTTTCAGTGAAACTTTTTGAGCAAACTGGTGTTATTTTTTTCACCAATAAACAATGTTTTATACCTTGGCACTTTTGAGATGTGGAGACCAGTGGTATATATATTTATTGTTGAGAGAAAATTCTAGTTTTTAATGCTTAAAGATAATTACCATATTTGATGGCATATAAAATGCAATGTTTTTCAAAAAAAAAAAAAAAAATACATGTCTCAACAAATCACTTAAAGTCCTTTATGTGAAGTTGGGTCTCCCATAAACTAATCTTGTTCCTG
>NC_068984.1:129412129-129415099 GCF_001194135.2 Octopus bimaculoides | reverse complement strand
CGATGCCCAGACAGGGCGTTGTGAGTGTTTATTGAGCGAAAACACCTAAAAGCTCCACGAGGCTCCAGCAGGGGATGGTGGCGAACCCTGCTTTACTCTTCCACCACAACTTTCTCTCACTCTTACTTCCTGTTTCTGTTGTACCTGTATTTCAAAGGGCCAGCCTTATCACACTGTGTCACGCTGAATATCCCCGAGAACTACGTTAGGGGTACACGTGTCTGTGGAGTGCTCAGCCACTTGCACGTTAATTTCATGAGCAAGCTGTTCCATTGATCGGATCAACTGGAACCCTCGTCATCGTAACCGACAAAGTGCCAACATATAGTTTATTATAGCAGGTGAACATAACCATTAATGATTTGTTCATCATTCATACTATAGATTACTTCGCATGTAAGTGTTACTACCATTAACTGCCTTATTCTTGTTTACTTTGCAGGTCACCTTAGGAGGTGAACGCCACCGCCAAGTGAGCTACACCTACTTCATTGCCTTTATTTCCTTGTTGAATAATATGGAACTTGTCAAGAAAGTTTATCTTGCCGCTTCTCAAAAGGATTTCACCCGAGAAGTAACAAAAGGTTGGTCAACATCATTGTTCTTAAGCAATTTAATTTAGGCTTTATACATTTCGGCCCCCCCCCCCCCCCACTAAGGAAACAAATGGAAAAAAAAAAACCAAAAAAAACATAAAAATCAAAAAGATCTTCACCTCAAAAGACAGAGCACTGCATCTAAAAATGAGGGTAATAATCTGTTATATTATGCCATTTGCCCCCTTTACTGGGTAGAAACTTGGAAAATATACATAGAAATAGAGAAGAAGATAGTGACTTTTGAGATGTGGATCTTTTGCAGATTGGGCAGGGTAAGCTGGAAAGACAAAGTGATGAATGCTGCAGAACTAACAAAGCTGAAAGTCCAAAGATATCTATTGTTGAGAATCAAGCCCACAAAGCCATCATATTTTGGACATAAAATGCACCATGAGTCATTGCCCAAGGCTATCTTGACTGGAAGTGTGGAGGAGAAAAGAATAAGAGGCTGTCAAAGATGTTTGCGAACTTGACAGCATCAAAGAATGGACTGGATACAAGAACCTGGCTGATTGTATGCATGCCACTCAACACAGAAGGATCTGGAAAGTCTTGGCAAACTGACCCCTGGATACAGAGAAAGCATCTGGTCAGCTGATATTTCTTTGACTTATGTGGGAGTGCTGAAAAGTTTCTGGCTTTGGGTAAAAGAAAAAATACAGGAGGATCAGTTAATTATGATTTTATTCAACATATTCCCTTCTCAGATTCTCACACTTATTGCAGTGGTCGTTCAGTTTTTCTAAGCCTTGTAAAAGAACTCGGAAAGTTGGGCCTCCAACCAGGCCTTTCATGATACCCTTAAAACCAGGAACTTTTCAGCACCCCTCATATGTAAAGTTTAGCTTGTCTCAGTATATCATTGTTATATAGTTTGATATTCTTACATTTGGAATGAATATATTTATGTCCATGTATTTGTTTAAAGAAGTGTGGTCTGATGGAGCTTCAGCAGAGGGGTATGTAAAGAATAGAAATCTAGAAGTATTAGCTTAGAACATCAGTTTCCTTGGATTCTACTGTTTTTCTAAATAAATAAGCATGATCTGTCTTTTGAGGAAACAGCATTTTTATACTAAGTCACTTGTTTCAGGTACCATGCAGTAGGACTGAACCTGAAACCATGTGTGGTTTAAAAGTGAACTTATTAACTACACATCCACTTCTTTCCCTACTTGGGTGCTGGTGTGGTCATGTGGTTAAGAAGTTCATTTCTTTTAATGACTGCATGGTCTGGGTTCACATCCACTGCACAGACTCATAGGCATTTCTTCCATAGTCTTTGGTTGACCAAAGATCTTTGAGTGCAATTTGTTAGACAGAAAATATAGAAGCCTGTTGTGTATGTATGAGTGTGCATATATGTACACAGGTGGAGGCGCAATGGCCCAGTGGTTAGGGGAGCGGACTCGCAGTCATAGGATCGCGGTTTCGATTCCCAGACCGGGCATTGTGAGTGTTTATTGAGCGAAAACACTTAAAAGCTCCACGAGGCTCCGGCAGGGGATGGTGGCGAACCCTGCTGTACTCTTTCACCACAACTTTCTCTCACTCTTACTTCCTGTTTCTGTTGTACCTGTAATTCAAAGGGTAAGCCTTGTCACACTGAATATCCCTGAGAACTACATTAAGGGTACAAGTGTCTGTGGAGTGCTCAGCCACTTGCACATTAATTTCACGAGCAGGCTGTTCCGTTGATCGGATCAACTGGAACCCTCGACGTCGTAAGCGACGGATTGCCAACAACAATATGTACACATACACACACACACACACACACCCACACCCTTGAACATTTATTTATATGTATACTCATTATTGTTTTATATCTACTTTCTTTGGTGGCATGAGTTAGATGGTAGTTCCTACATTTCTGGATAGGTTTTGGGGAGCCACATCTCACTTGTAGGTTTCATGTTTAGCTTGGTTTTTATGTGGCTGAATACCCTTCCTGATACCAACCATTTTAACATATTAAATTATGATATGTGCATGTCTATGTATTTAATATCTCTCTTTCCTGCTTGTCTTTCCAGTGCTCAGTGTATCTCTCTATTCTCTCCATCTCACTCTGTCTCACTGCTCTTTCTCATTCAGTGCACATACACACACACAAACTCATGCACACGCACACACACACACACACTCACTCTCTCTCTCTCTTTCTCTTTCTTTCTCTCTCTTTCTTTCTCTCTCTCTTTCTTTCTCTCTCTCTCTCTCTCTCTTTCTTTCTCTCTCTCTTTCTTTCTTTCTCTCTCTCTTTCTTTCTCTCTCTCTTTCTCACTCTCTTTCTCTCTCTCGCCTTCTCTCTCTCTTTCTCTCTCTCTCTCTTTCTCTCTCTCTCTCTTTCTCTCTCTCTCTTTCTCTCTCT
>NC_068984.1:129399617-129412119 GCF_001194135.2 Octopus bimaculoides | reverse complement strand
TCTCTCTCTCTCTCTTTCTCTCTCTCTCTTTCTCTCTCTCTCTTTCTCTCTCTCTCTCTCTTTCTCTCCCCCTCTCTCTTCATCCATCTATTCATCCCTGTCGCTCTGTCTGTCTCTTCTTGTCACTCGCTTTATTCACTATCACTCTACCCCCCTCTCTCTTTCTCTCTCTGTATTCTTTGTTTTTTATACACTATTTTGGTTTTTATTTTTTTACCTTTCATTTCCTATCTTTATCTACCCTTCCCTTTCACCTCTCTCTTGACAAATGCTTTGACACTTTATTATAGAGGAATTACTATACCAAGCCCAGGACTTTGCTGCCCAACTTACTCCAATGGAAGTTGACATCCTTTTCCAGTTAGCTGGTCTTCGACAACAAACTGGGTGAGTCACTACAGCAAATTTCCTCTTTATTGATACATTTACAGCAATGCTCTCCAAGATCTCCAATATTTATCAATTTAGTTTCAGCATTGGATCAAACGCAAAGAATTTCATAATGTAATTTAATGGTTGGTAAAATATAATTGCTGTTATCATTTTTAGCTGTTTAATTATCATAAGCTAGGGCAAGCACTTAAAAGTAGAAGTTAGCTGTTGAATGGAGTTACAATTTCTAGATGGGATCTCTTGTTTTCCTAATTCTTTTGGAATATGCAGAATGCCATAGTTGCTCAATTTCCATTCCTCATTTACGTTGTCTTTTGTTGCAAAGAATTATAACAGCGAAATAAAAATCAATGAAAAAAATAAAAAGGTTCCCCCATCTTTGGTTAGGTGGATGTCTTTTCTCAAAAATTGCAAAGATCTGTTCAAAATTTCAGATTCCAATGAAAATGAAATAAGGAGCATAAACTATGAAGAAAAGAAAAACCAAAACAAACAAGAAAAAAAACCCTCTGTAGTGTTTCTGTTCAGACTTTAACTAAATGTACTTGACAAGAGCTGACAAGAGTATTTAAACCACCTGTAGCAGGTAGTAATTGTGGTGTTTCTCAGAGACTCAACTATTTCTATTGTTATAAAAGCATGTTATTTACTTAGTTATTCTAAGGCGGAAGTGGCATAGAACAGATAAGAAAAGTACCTAATAGAACCTAGGTGTGGTTATGAAGTTTACTCTGCAGCCTTGTGATTTTAGGTTAAGTTTCATTGTGTTCCACCTTGGGCAAGTGTCTCATATGATAGTCCCAGGCTGACTAAAGCCTTGTGAGTGGATTTGGTTGATGGAAATCAAAAGAAACTTAGTGTGTGTGCATGCATGTGTACACTATATGTCTGTGCATTTGTTTACATTTATTTCTCTGAAAAGTTATTCAGATCTAAGTTATGTTCTCACTTGATTTAGAAACAGTGTAAACTGCATCATATTGGGTTTTTTTGTGTAAGATGTGGGGCAATGTGACTATTGTTAATTTAATTTGCTGTCCAGTTTGTTAGTTTGTTTTGATATTTACAGAAATTATTACTGATTACTCTGATGTCAAGCTAAACAGCACATTGTTAATGTATGGTAGTCTTAAAATGAAAAAAAAAAAAAAGATCAATCCTAGAATTATTTAAAATGATAAATCTAGGTATATTTAAATAATTACTTGCTTAACCCTTTAATATTTAAACTAGCCATAACCAGCCCAAATATTTTTACCTATCTTATGTTCAAAATAGCCAGATCTGACCTCTTACACCGACCCAACAATGCCATTCTAAAAGTAGACAATCACATCATCAAAACTTTGAAGCTGTGAAATAATGCATGATGAATTCAAAACCATGTGAATAAATAAGCATTACATTTGACTGAGTAATCTGAATGCCAAAGGGTTCAGCTCTTTGCTCCCTATCATTCATAGGCCATGGGCAACTTTTTTTCTGGCCTTGTTGGTTTTGAATTACGTCTGTAACTTTTTTTTTTTAACTAGGTAGGAGTATTGGCTTTATGCAAACTCATTTTTGTCTCTAGGAATACGCGGTCCATTTTAGTTTGGCCATTCTCCTTTGGCATGTTCCAATATGGGATGTCCTACCCAGAGTTTGTACTCTGCAGGCATAGCTATCGGAGTTGTTGAGGCACACATGCAACTACACTGCAACAAGAATGGAACCTTGTGGTGGACATTTATATAATGATTGTAGATCATTTCTCCTATTATTTGGAGCCTGGTGTAGCCATCCGGTTGCACCAGTCCTCAGTCAAATCGTCCAACCCATGCTAGCATGGAAAGCGGACGTTAAACGATGATGATGATGATGATGATTCCTTGTTGATAAGACATGGATTTCCAAGCAAGTTAAAAATTCAAATTCAAACGATCAACTGTCAATCCTTCTCAACCATTCTCTTCTGTCTGTATTCATATATAAGTCTTTGTTTGTTTGTACATGTCTGTATGTATTATAGCACTGTGTTTTTAATATTTGGTTTCCAATAAGGACTTCAACTAACTATATCAGTCATGGGCAACCTTTTTTAAGAAGTGGGCGCATCATCAGGTAGGTTGCACCTGGCTCATCATTAGTTAGGCTGCACATGACTCATCATCAGGTAAGCTGCACTACTATAAAAATTGAAGGTAATTTTAATAAACACTATTTTTCCTTGTGAAATTTGGTGCACCATTAAGACAGTAAGCTGGCAGGATTGTTAGCGTGCTGGACAGAATGCTTAGCTGCATTTCATCCATCCTTACATTCTGAGTTCAAATTCTGCCAAGGTCAACTTTACCTTTCATCCTTTTGGGGTCGATAAAATAAGTACCAGTTGAGTACTGGGGTCGATGTAATCGACTTACCCCCACCCCCAAAATTGTTGACCTTGTGTCAAAACTTGAAACCATAATTAGGCATGCCATTCAAAATGTCTGTCCCACAGGCTGCAGTTTGCCATGACTGGTCTAGATTATATGAATATACTTTAAAAATATCATTTTAATTAGTATTCATTTACTGATTAGCTTATTGAAACATTAATGCTTGATTTTTTTTATTTTTGTTCTTAAGGAATAATTGCACAAAGTTATTTGTCTTTTTTTTTTTTTTTTTGTCATGTTTTTGTTTCAGCGTTAGAAGAAGTTTTGGGTGAGACATTATAATTTTATTTTGGTGATATTTGGTGTTGTATATTTTTTTAAAATTCACTTCAGATTCGCCTGCCAGCTTGAAAGATACCCAAGGTTTTTCCCTCTCCCTAAAAGCAAATACTCTGTGTTTCATGTTAATGGGTATTTCTCTTAATTAGTATTGCTGATACCATATTTAGAAAAATCAGTTGTGTTTACTTTTTTCATGTGTGTGTGTGTTGTAGTTTACTCCATGCTAGCTAGAAAACCAATATCATTTTTTTTTGTTAGTGAATTACAATAGAAAGAATACTCTAAACTATGTTGTAGCATCATTAGAAGACATTTATTGTATCATTGTTCCCTCATTTGTAAATCATTTGTGTATCTCTATTTAATGTCCATATCCATACAAGTGATACTGTGTGCTGCTCTCTGAAAGATATTTTCATAAAACATAACTAATTATAAAGTTTGGATCATTTTCTTTACTATTAGGCCATAAATAATAAATTAAATAACCTGTCTCATGATAATTAGTAGAATAGAATTTGCTGTAACAAATGAATAAAATATCAAATACTTTTATTGATTACAACTTACCATTTGATATTCTCTGGTTATATAAACAGCTTTATAAGATTATATATATATATATCGCAAGCTTAAAAACAGCTCCACACATTCACAAATTCAAGTTTTTTTTTTTTTTTGTATCAGTTGAGATCAGGAGTTTTTTTTTCTGTTTAACTTTACACATTTTCTATACATAGTCCCCTTTTATTCATCATAGTCTTTCAGGCAATAACAGAGGAATTCAAGACGGGTTGCCCCTGGGAGCTCCTCTATGCTGATGACCTGGCCCTCTTAGCAGAATCACTACCGGAACTAGAAAAGGTTTAGAATCAAAAGGCCTTAGAGTCAATGTAGCTAAGACCAAAATTCTAGTAAGTAGGAAGGCAAATTCATTACACACCCCCTCAGGTAGGTCTGCTCGGTCTGTAGAAAAGGTGTAGGTAGAAACTCCATAAGATGTACCCATTGTAAGCTATGGACACATAAGAGGTGCAGCAACATCAAAGGAAGATTAACCGAGAAAATATCTTTTGTGTGCAGCAGATGCACAAGGGCAGTAAACACCACAGATGCTCAGAAAACAGATTACATCACACTCCAGGGGAAGAAACTAGAAGTAGTTGATAGCTTCTGCTACCTGGGTGACGAAGTTAGGAGTGGGGGTGGATGCTCAGAGAGTGTTACCACTAGAATAAGAATAGCCTGGGCAAAGTTTAGAAAGCTTCTACCTCTACTGGTGACAAAGGGCCTTTCGCTCAGAGTGAAAGGTAGATTGTACGATGCATGTGTGCGAACTGCCATGCTTCACGGCAGTGAAACATGGGCCGTGACTGCGGAGGACGTGTAGGCTCGAAAGAAATGAAGCTAGCATGATCCGCTGGATGTGTAATTTCAGTGTGCACACATGACAGAGTGTAAGTGCCCTGAGAGAAATGTTGGACATAAGAAGCATCGGATGCGACATGCAAGAGAGACGTTTGCACTGGTATGGTCATGTACTACGGATGGATGAGGAGAGATGGAGGAAGAAGTGCCACTCCCAAACAGTTGAAGGAATCTGGGGTAGAAGTAGACCCAGGAAGACATGGGATGAGGTGGTCAAGCATGACATTCGAACATTGGGCCTCATGGAGGCAATGATGAAGGACCAAGACCTCTGGAGATATGCTGTGACTGCGAAGACCCGGCAAATAAAGTGAGTTCACGGCTGTATCCTACACCAGTTTCACATAACCAGCCCTAACCAATTCAAAAGTACCTTGGATCGGAGGGCGACCTGCTGTGCTTGAGGAGACCTATTGAGTCAAGTACATCAACATCAAAATGAAAATCAAATGGAAATTGTAGTTGTGATACCCGTGCTGGTGGCACGTAAAAAGCACCATCCGAATGTAACCAATGCCAGCGCCGCTTTGACTAGCTTCTGTGCTGGTGGCACATAAAAAAGCACCAACTGATTGTGGCCGTTGCCAGCCTCCTCTGGCCCCTGTGCTGGTGGCACGTAAAAAGCACCCACTACACTCACTGAGTGGTTGACGTTAGGAAGGGCATCCAGCTGTAAAAACACTACCAGATCAGACTGGAGCCTGGTGCAGCCTCCTGGCTTCCCAGACACCGGTCAAACCGTCCAACCCATGCTAGCATAGAAAACAGACGTTAAACGACGATGATGATGATGATGATGAAACTTCCTTGATTAATTCAGTACTTAAATAAGAGCTGCGTGAAACCTTTTGGTACCATATTTCCGTTGATGTACCCTACCTTTAGTTCAATTAAGTTTGAAAATGAAGAATAAAATAATGAAGAGAAAAATGAAATTAAAATAACTTTGTCATTATTGTGCTGGTGTTTAAAATGTAAAATAACTTGAAATTCAAAATGGAAGGTCTTCAAAACACTTTAAAACATAAAGTTTGTATCATAGAACCAGAGTCTGTCTCAGATTATTTGCTATAAAAAGATGAAATTACTTAAAAATTTTATTACTTCAAAATTTTATTACTTCAAAATTTTATTACTTCAAAACTTGATTTCTCTGTCTTAATGGCATTCTGCACCTAATATCTGAGTATCATTATTTTAGATATAATGTTCTTATTTAGCAGAAACAGCTGGAGGAAGTGGGGCGAGTTAATACTGCATAACTAAATGGGAAAGGATAGTTACTAGTCAAGTCAGAGACTGTTTGTAAACAAATAACATGGATTAGTGCAGTAATGTTTAGATTGCAATGAAATGCAGCTAGCAAGTCCTGAAAGGAAGATGTTGAGAGCAGTAGAACTCTAATCAGTAGTATCGGGTAGATTTCTTTAATTATGAGTGGGGTGTAATGTTTCAGGCTTCCATAATCTCTGGCAGTTATTACTAGAATGAGATAAAGGTGATGCTCCAGCATAGCTTTAGTTGTGATGGCTAAAACAAGCTAAATAACTGAAGATAAACTGTTTAGGATAGAAGTTAATTTTGTTGTCAATTGTGTGACGACAACATGTAGGATGCTCAAAGAACATGGGGCCTGAGTAATAGGTAAAGAGAGAACTGAACTGGACTTGTGATAAGGCAGGAGAAATAGATGTTCATTCTGACAGTAAATGTGGTTCTGATGGTTACCATTTGACATCTCATTCAAGGGTCAGTGTTCTAATCTCATTCACTTATACATCATGGGAACCAAGTTGAGCTCGATCCTTATGAGTCCTAAGGGTCAAGGGAAAAAGAAAAAAAAACTCCAGGTGCTAAAAATGCTGTGTGGTTAGAGGGAGAGTTGTTTTGAGAAAGTTGGAGAGAATTGGACACAGCAGTAGAATGCTTTTATTTTTCATGATAACTTAGATATATGATAGGTTTTTCAAGGCAGCACACTTTTTCACTATTTGGTTCTCAATCACTTCATTTCTATAACATCTTTCTAAAGTGTAATCTAATCCCAGTTACTCTTTAGTCCACCTTTCTTCTCTATCATCAACTTGTAGTTTGTTGTCTGGCCCTTTCGAATCCTGTTGCTTTGCAACTCACTTGCACTCAAGCTGTATCCTTACTTAATGTTGTACATTTATTGACAGATACTCTCCTTGTTCATTTCCTGTCATTTCAAATATTCAGTCTTTACTGCACAAGTTCCACTACCAACATGCACCTTTCTATAAATTAAAAACAAAACATTTTATCATCAATAGTGATCATTTCTTAAAATTTTCTTGACAGCATAGCATCAATAACTACATTTTCTGTACTACTAAACCAATTGGGTGACCACAACATATCTATTTATTACTACTAGGAACTTAAAAGTCTGTAGGCTTTATTTCCTGTGTTGGTCATATCACCACTTGAGCATATATCTAAACTATTACTTTACTATCATGCTATCAAAGGTCTTCCTACTTGTTTTCTATATCCATTGACTACACTGGCTACAAAATATTTGATTTTCAGTTAAGTTTTAATCCAGCTGTTAAAATGGAATCATCCACCAATTATCACTATTAACTTATATATGAGGAAATGCCTACATAGTTGCTTAACTAGAGGGAAATAGCAGTCAGATCTCCCCCAATTGCACTATACCATCTTAAATAGAAAAAGATATATTGGATAATGTAGTCCTAGACATATTCCTCATAAGACTGGGTGGTCATCTCTGGAATACCTTTGATTGTAGGTCTGCCCAATTAGACCTGTTGTTGTTCAGCCATAACTAATCTATAGTTAAACAACAACTAACTTTCCTAGCTACAACATTACCGATCACTACAGTTAACAACACACTCAGTGACTGGCTATGATTATGATTTTTTTTTTTTTTACATTATTGTTGTATTGATTTCTTGTACCCTGGCTATCATTATTAACAATATTCACTACTGAATCAATACTAGTTATCTTTGGTAATCATAGGCAGGAACTATGTAGATGCCAGTTAGAAGGATCATCCCTGTTGTTGAGTGCTAGACTTAATCTGTCGGTCATTTCAACACCAGCACATGGTTCCTAGGTGCTCTTTGATATTCAGCCCAAGTTTTCTGTGTGAGGATAAATTTCTGCTTGCCTCCTGCCAGTATCAGTGGTTATGGTAAGGGTCTTGAGTATTTCCCTTCCTTAAACTATTAAACTACAACAACCCTCCCCACTCCTTAAAAAAATGCCTTACAAACTCACAAACCAAACTGTTATCTAGGAATATAGTGTCTCTTTCTGTTTGCAAATTGCTATTCCTATCAACTGTAATCTATTTTCTTCAGACTAGTTATCATTGATCACATTCATTTATACTTTTAATTCATCTGAAACTATTATTATTATTATTATTATTATTTATTATTATTATTATTATTGAGAGTCAACAACTATTGAAAAGGTTTCAAGATGCAATGAAAATTTTAGTAAGATAAGTAAATGAGTGGAGATTTTACCAGTGAGTGAGTTAAATTATAAGGCACTAAAAGAGAATGACTCTCCCCAGACACAACAGAATACGCTTCAACACATGAACTCACATAAAGAATCTTGCAAACCAAATCCAAAAATGAAACTGTTATTTATGTTTTCCCTTTACAAAATGTGTGTTGCTCTCTTTATAGAATCAGTGCTATTTCCCATTCTGTCCAGTCTGTCATATGAATTGCTTCTGTTCAGTTGTCTCATCAGAAATCTAGTTCATACTGTCTGCATGAAGTATATCCCTTTGCTGTTTATAGGTACCAAAGTACTTTCTCAGACTTCTTCTCCTTTGCCCTCAACCAATTTACTAATATAACTTAGTATAGATTTAGTAATTAGTTTTCAAGACTAATCATTATTTGAATTGAGAGGACTGGAATTATTACTCTACAAGAAGTCAGTAGTGTATAAATAGTGTAGTTGCCATAACGATTATCATCATTGCTGTGATATTATGTTGAATATGGAATCTAATTCACAACTGAAGAATGAACTGATTGTACTTTATCATTGTGGTACAGAATGAATAGTGTGTTTTTAGTTGATTTTATTATTATTTTTTTTTTGTTGATGTATAATAATTAGAAACAATGTTTTCTAGAGCTTTCTGTGTGTGGTCAGTTTTGATAAACTGATTGAAAAGATTGATATCTGCAGTCATCTGCATACATTCATGTCGTGCATGGACTAGATGTTTGTGTATTTGCCTACGTCTGTGCCTAGCTCTTTAGAATAAATAGAATTAGAAAATTGATTGGAATTTGAATTGTAAGCTATATGATATCCAACAGGGAAACTCAGAGAGGTTGAGAGAGATTACATTGTAATTTTGTGCTCTATTTCACTGAGTCTGTACAAGGAATTACTATTGTCATTATATTGTTTTTATCCCTTCAATTTCATTTCTATAGTTTAAAAAAAAACAAAAATTAGACATAATCCTTCAATTTTTAATCTACTTCATGTTATGTTTCATCAAACATATTAGGGTTAATTAAATTGCTAAATTCAATAAGTTATTAAAATAAACTGAGACAAATAAATGTAACATCTCCTGTCTAAATAGAAGGGCATATAATATCTTCAATAATATAACATTTTGTTCTGGTGTATTTTTTTGTCTGTTGGATTAGATGTTAGGTTTTTCCCTTTCAATTTAAATAACTTTGGTGTTCTACTAGTTTTACTTTTAACTTGGAATACACAGAGGATTGACTCTAGTAGGATTTGAACTCTGAATATTGACCCATCAAATTAAATTCTGTGAAACTTCGTGTTGGCTTGTTGTTTTTTGCAGATTTTTGAAAATACATGAATATTTGCTACATTTAATAAAGGTAGTTACTTACTGAAACTTGATGTTCTTGGGTGATTTATTTTTATTATTGGTGTTTACTCTTTCATAATATCCTTAGGTTTGTTTTCTTGTTTAAAGCAGTTGTGTTTCTAAGTAAGTTTCTTTAACTAAATCATTTCCCATCATCCCCTACTAGCCACAACCCAAATTAACAATTTGGGATGTGGTATAGCTTTGATGTTAAGAGGTTCACAGTGCAAGCATATATTTGATGCCACTGTACAGCACCTTGGGCCAGTGTCTTCTACCATAGCCTTGGTTTCATCAGTACTTTATAAATGGAATTTGAAAGACGGAAATTGTGCTGAAACTTGTATGCATGGCTGGTATCTTTTATTGGGCTTCATAATTCAATACTAAAAAAATAATTAAGGCTCTTTATAATCTTACTACAAACTGTTATTTACCTTACTATAATCTTACTATAAACTGCTCATAATAATGTTTCACCTCTTTCATTCTTGGGATTAGAATAACTTTTCTATTTTCATTATAGTCTATCCTATTCATTCATATTTATCATTACTTATTTTTTAATTCAGTGTTAACACATTCTTTCTTTTTAACTGGATTTAATTTACTTACTCTATTTTCAGATATTTTCCTCTCACAGGTTATGAGATAATCAACTAATTACAATTTTTCATTTGTTTATAAATACAAATTTTTATTAATTTTCTGGTTATTTTTTTTTCTCAGAAGTTTTAGCTAGAATTCAATAATTCCATAAAATATATGTTGCAAAACGTGCTAGATTATTAATTAGATAAATAAACTTTAAATGTGGAAACTGCCCTCTTACATTACATTTCATTGGTATTAGTTTTACAATACTCCATTGGTGTTCATTATAGTTGTGTTAGTAATAAGTATGGCAGTTCTTTTTTTTTCACGCAACTTTAACTAAAGATCTAAGATATTAAATTAGTGTGTAATATAAATTTGACTTATGAACACTCTGTAGTTGGTTAAATAGATTGTAGTTTCTATTAGTTAATATTTTAGTACTTACATTCAGTGATTAGGTTGTATAATACTATCTGGTGATTTTATATTACATCTATTATAGGATAATTATTGGCTATAGAGCCATGTGTTCTCTTTTGTTTTTTTGCAAAAACTGTAAGATCAATTGAGCTGCAGTTGCTATGAGTTCCCAGATTGACCATAATTTAAGCTTTAGCATATTCCAATTTGATATAATAGCAGTTCCAGCTATACTCTGAATATTTGTTTTTTTTCTGCTTTTTAGTTTGCTGCTGTATGTTTTAAGAAACTGTTAACTGTTGCATAATGATGTTCAGTGGTTATCTTAAACTGTAAAAGCTGTATGTTTTTTTATTTCAAAGCCGTATACGATATGAAGACCTGGAATGTGTATCCCCCATGGAAGGGAGAGAGACTCCATACTCCATCCAGATGCAAATAGCTGAAGTAAGTATTCATCTTCTAACATTTACCAATTAACTTTATGTATTACTTTATCTTTAATTATACAGATAAAAAAAAAAACACTCATGCGTTATCACTGTATAACTGATATTTTTCTTTTTATCCCAGGAGAAGATCCGTCTTGCTGAAGGTGCTGGTCGTCAGCCATTAATGATGGTGTTAGAAAATGCTTATCGTTTTACTCTTGGTTCTGTGGCTGGAGGTATGTTTTATTTTTGTCTTGTTTATGTAAATAAAAATACAAATTCGAGGAACACATTTAAATTATTGGTGGTTGTCCCATCATCATCATCATTTAATGTCTACTTTTCCATGCTTGCATGGGTCAGATGAAATTTATTGAAGCCAGATGCCTTTCTGTTGCTAATCCTCACCTGTTTTCAAGCAAGGTATTATTTCCCCAAGGCCAGACATGTTTTCACAGCAGACAGGAAATAAGCAACCTGTATGATGTTAGGTCTAAACAAGGACACACACAGTGTATATATCTATAATGGGTATTATTGTGTTTATATATATGTATGTGTATAGATGTATAATAGTTATTACTGTGTGTACGTGCTCTTTTACTCTTTTACTTGTTTCAGTCATTTGACTGCGGCCATGCTGGAGCACCACCTTTAGTCGAGCAAATTGACCCCGGGACTTATTCTTCGTAAGCCGAGTACTTATTCTATCGGTCTCTTTTGCCGAACTGCTAAGTGACAGGGACATAAACACACCAGCATCAGTTGTCAAGCAATGCTAGGGGGACAAACACACACATACACACACACACACATATATATATATACATATATACGACGGGCTTCTTTCAGTTTCCGTCTACCAAATCCACTCACAAGGCTTTGGTTGGCCCGAGACTATAGTAGAAGACACTTGCCCAAGATGCCACGCAGTGAGACTAAACTCGGAACCGTGTGTTCGGTAAACAAGCTACTTACCACACAGCCACTCCTGCACTTCGTATATATGCGTGTGCTTGTGTGTGTATTTTATTTGAAAGTTTTCCTCTGTTTCATATTGATGTTTAACATTTTTTTTAGATGTTTAGATAATTCGTTTTATACTTTATTTTTATTTTCATCTGTCACAATTTGTAACTGAAATTTTTTCCTTTTTTCCTTCCCTAGCTACTGGAGCTACAGCTGTATACCCCATCGATCTTGTTAAGACCCGTCTTCAGAATCAACGCTCTGGCTCCTATGTTGGAGAGTTGATGTATAAAAATAGCTTTGACTGCTTTAAAAAAGTTTTGCGTCATGAAGGTTTTACTGGCCTTTATCGAGGATTGGCTCCCCAACTTGTTGGAGTTGCTCCAGAGAAAGCTATTAAATTAACAGTAAATATCATGTCGTATTTATCTAAATATATGTGTGTGTGTGTATATATATATATATATCACGCAGCTATCCTCATCCATTCTCACTACATGTCCATACCAGCGCAATCGTCTCTCTTGCACGCCACAACTGATGCTTCTAATGTTCAGCTTTTCTCTCAAGATACTTACACTCTGACGGGTCAATGTGAATACCCGTCAGAGTGTAAGTATCTTGAGAGAAAAGCTGAACATTAGAAGCATCAGTTGTGGCGTGCAAGAGAGACGATT
>NC_068984.1:129391953-129398727 GCF_001194135.2 Octopus bimaculoides | reverse complement strand
GTGTGTAAAATGTCATTAATAATCTAAACAGCTTTGTTTAGTGTTATATGAGGGGGTGCTGAAAAGTTCCTGGCTTTAAGGGAATTGTGAAAGGCCTTGTTGGAGGCCTATCCTTCCAAGTTCTTTTACAGGGCTTAGAAAAACTGAAGGACTGCTGCAATAAGTGTGTGAATCTGAGTGGGAAATATGTTGGAATAAAATCATAATTAACTGATCCTCCTGTACTTTCTTTTACCCAAAGCCAGGAACTTTTCAACACTCCCTCATACGTCTGTCATGAATTTTATGAAAATTTTATGTTAAGTTCGAAAAAATATTGCCTTGGTACAGTGTCCCATGAACACTTTCAGGGGTAAGAGGACAAATAAGATGTTTGGTTATCTGCTGTTAATATGGGAACTGAAATCTGCGGTAGATTTTGATTACCCCACATTAGTTTGGCAATTCAAATATATCTCATTGTGGATTGGACTTCACGTCTTAACCTATATTACCATGGTCAAGAGTAGTTATTTCATCATCTTCAAGTGTTATCTGTGCTAAACCAATGATGTATTTAGGAGATTTATCTCTCTTACTTTTAATACTGGGAAGTCCTTGTCTTTAAAAGATTCTTAAGCCATATTTTAAATTCGTATCATTTTTTTTTATCGTATGTGCTTTTTAATAGCAAAAAACCCAAGCACTCTGACCAAACATGAGTGGTACTCATTTAGATTCCTTCCTTCATGGTAGCTTCCAATATTGGTTTGGATCTCTCTTGGCAAATGCAGTTCTTTAACATATCTAGTACTGCTTCTCAAAGAGTGGTTCCTCTCTTCAAATCTAGAAACAGACAGGCTGTTCACAGCTTGTCTGTTTCAGGGTCAGCCTAGCAACAACTACCACCAAGTATATATCTGTATTAAATATTTATAATGGGGCCCCTGCCCCCAATAAAAACAACAACAAAATTTAAAAACCTACATCACACTTATAGTCTGTCACACTTCCAAGATGTTTTTTCACCGATTTTTCATCATCAGCTTTAATTAAGGAATGAGGGTCAGTAAAAGATTGGCAAAAAAGCAATCCCTTTTCTCCCACCTATCAGCAACTATGGGAATGTTAAAGTGTGGAACCAATATAAAAGAAATGTTCCAAAACAATGATTAGCTATATGTCTAACTAAATTGTATATCATTTAATTGTTTAACGTCTGCTTTCCATGCTAGCATGGGTTGGACGATTTGATTGAGGACTGGTGAACCGGATGGCTGCACCAGGCTCCAATCTGATCTGGCAGAGTTAATACAGCTGGATGCCCTTCCTAACGCCAACCACTCCGATAGTGTAGTGGGTACTTTTATGTGCCACCGGCACGAGGGCCAGTCACGCGGTACTGGCAACGGTCATGCTCAAAATGGTGTATTTTATGTGCCACCTGCACAGGAGCCAGTCTAGCGGCACTGGCAACAACCTCGCTCGAATGATTTTCTAACGTGCCACCTGCACAAGTGCCAGTAAGGCGATGCTGGTTGCCACATGTGAAATTTTGTTTTGTTCATTCCCATACATTTGTAACCCTGATGTATATTATATAAAAGTACCTCGGTGGTAATAATAGAAGATTGTTAAATAGTTTGTGTGATTACACTCTATTAACATTAATTTTTCAACATTTCTGTTTATCTTAAATCACCAGTTAAACTATCTTGCATTTTACAAAGTTGAACTGAAAGAAAATTATTCTTGATGTTTTTTTTTTTTTTACCTCTTCAGATGAATGACTTAGTTCGTGAAAGACTAACACAGAAAGACGGCTCATTATCTATTCTATCGCAAATAATTGCTGGTGGTTGTGTAAGTAATGAATTCACTTAATTAAAAACCAGTTTTACTTGTGTCATTGAAAACTTTAAATAATTTAATCAGATTCTCTTGAAGACTTCATTTTGTAATTATAAAATTTCAGCTTTTCTTGATTTTCGTTTCTATTTTTCTTTTGTTTTCTTTCCTACCTACCACATTAAGAATATGTTGAATATACGACAGGAAGAGTGACTATCTTAATTTTTATGTATTTTTTTTTAGATTATTATTTAAATTCATTGATGCTGGGAAGTTGGTGGAAATAGTTGAGCATTTTGCTAAATCCTGGCAGTATTGTAATTTCTCTTATATTCCAAGTTCAAATTCTACTGGTATCAACTTTCTTTTTTGTTCCATCAGTGAAGACATGTATTTGGATTAGTTCAGTTATTACTCCTCCCTCTTCCTTAAAAAATATCTTTGGCCATGTGCACAAAAACCTGCTATATTTAAATTGATCAAAAAGAAAAAAAGTTATCACCTATGTATCGTATTTAATTGTTCATAAATCAGTTGTAATATTTGTCCTGACATCCCTTAACTGTATTATAACCAAATTATAATCTTATTCACAAGGTTTGAAGTATTTAAGATCCTGTTTTTATGCTATTATTTACTTTATTTTAACTATATAAATTCTTTGCTTTCTGAACAGTGTGTGCATAAATTGTGTACATATATACATGATAGATTTACACCTTACAATTACGGCCTATAAACTTTTATTAATACTAACATAGAGTATTGATTTATATATTTGCTCTATGCTAATTATGTTTCTGGTGAGACAGCTGCAAAACACTATGTTTGAGTGACATAAAATTTGACATGTGCTGGTCTTTGAAGTAGTAATGAAGTCAAATGTGGATATGGCTTGTGAATGTTCAGATGATATATATATGAGTGGAAGATGAACCAGAAGTAATTCATTCAGCTGAGCTTTAGATTTATTGATTTCCTAGAATAATTCAGTTTATAAGTACAGATGTGGCTGTGTGGTTAAGAGCTTGTTTCCCAACCACATGGTTTGGATTCAGTCTCACTGCATGGCACCTTGAACAAGTGTCTTCTCCTATAGCCTTGGGTTGTGAGTGAATTTGATAGAGAGATACTGAACAGAAGCCAGTTATATGTCAGACTTGTTTGTGGAGAGCACCCACAGCAGAAGCCAAGACTATAAGTTTGTGTAAAGTCCTTGTTGAGAGTATATAAAATATGGGAAAGTCATTTTGGAAAGCAATGCTTGTCGTCAGCACCAGTGGAGGAAACAAAGAAAAGAAGGAGTGGGTGCTTTTGAAAAATCATGAATTTTTCACACAGAATTTAAATGAACTGTTTGAAAATGCTTCACCTGTGTAGTGAATGGGGGACGCTTGGTCTGCAATATCTGTGGACATATATATTTATCAAGAGTTGGGCTCATTAGTCACCAGTAGAGCCACAAGTGTAAAGTATGAATTTGAATGCACAATATTCTTAATGGTCAATGATGGTATTCTTCGATCATGAGTAGACACTCATTATATACATAAATACACACACACACACACACACACACACACACACACACACACACACACACACACACACACACACACACACACACACATAGACACACATTCATATATGTATGTGTGTGTGTGTGCATCTATATGTGTGTGTCAGTGTGTCCTTGTCTTGACATCGTGTGATGGTTGTAATTAAGTATAACTTTGCATACAAGCAGTGATCTTCATTCCTAATCTTCTGTGAAAACATGTCTAGCTATGCTGAAATATTACCTTACTTCGAAAGAAATGAGGGTTGGCAATAGTAAAGGTATTTGGTCATAGAAATCTCTGCCTCAAGGAATTCCATCCTCGCTATGCAAGCATGGAGAAGTGAACATTTAAACTGATGATGGTGATTGATAATGATATTGATTCAAATAATATGATTATCATTAAAAAAAATCTGTTGACTATATGGGTGGTGCTGAAAAGTTCCTGGCTTTAAGGGTATTGTGAAAAGCCTGGATGGAGGCCCAAACTTCCAAATCATTTTACAAAGTTTAGAAAGACTGAAGGACTACTGAAATAAGTGTGTGAATCTGAGAGGGGAATATGATGAATAAAATCATGATTAACTTGTCCTGTATTTTCTTTTACCCAAAGCCAGGAACTTTTTAGTACCCCACTCATAGAGAGATGTAACTAGGAATCGGAATTTTGAGTGGAGTGGTGGAAAGAGCCATGTGTTCCAAACTAAATTATCATCAGTGTGAACCTCTGAAGTTCAGCATTCTATGCAAAGCTATGTAGAAAGCGGCTCGATGTGCAATAAGTGTAGTAGTCCTTCGGATGAACTGATACAGTCAGCAATTTATATGCTCCAAATAATCCTTTCTACTGGAGGCACAAGGCCTCAGATTTATTGGGTGTGGATTAGTTGATTATATCAACCCCAGTGTTTCACTAGTATTTAATTTATCAACCCCGAAAGGATAAGTCAGCCTCGGCAGAATTTGAACTCAGAATGTTCTGACAGGCGAAATACTGCTAAGCATTTCGTCCAGCACACATTTTTGCCAGTTTATACTGCTTTATATGCTCCAAATAACGTGTGATTTATAGTGTTAGTGTGTCAGTAACCTTTATAATTAAAGAACTTGGATCAATTTGATAGCTTATTGGAGGCTGTTTAAATTGTATAATTTAGCACTGGAAATTAAACTAGTTAACCAAATCTTTTTTTATTTTTCATAAGCCTTTGGACTCGTAAGACCAGTTACCAGGTTTTTATGGTGTGTAAGTGACTGGATTACAATATTTCTTTGAAAAAGATGCTGCTCTGTTGTAGGGTTCATGGTTAGAATTTTTGAGGGGAAGGGACAAGTTGACTGCTTTCTATCCTTTCAGAGTAGATAAAATAAAACACCAAAGTTGATTTAGGTGGGAATTGAATTCAGAATGTAAAGAACCAGAAAAAATACCACCAAGCATTTTGCCTGACATATTAATGATTCTGCCGCATTGCTGCCTTAGCCAAATCTGTATAATGTATTTATAAGAGGTAGGTTAAAATAATGACTGGTATTGTTGGCATAAGAGAGAGAGAGAGAGAGAGAGACATTTAGTTGCTTGTGTGAACCTTAATTGATGATGCATTGAATGAAATATACTGCATGACAATTGTATAAGGGTTGAATATTTCATTATTACTATTACAATCATAATTTCTTCTTGTACTTTTTCTAGGCGGGTGCATCACAGGTGGTGTTTACAAATCCTTTAGAAATTGTTAAAATTCGCTTACAAGTTGCTGGTGAAATTGTTGGGAAACGTATCAGTGCTTTATCTGTGATCAGAGAACTGGGATTTTTTGGCTTGTATAAGGTAATGTATATATATTTCTTGATTGTTGTTTCTTTAGTTGCTTTCCCTGTTGGTTTGTATCCAACAGCTCTTGTGAATAATTCTTCAAAGTGGTTCTTTGAAATGGATCATAGTTGATTGAGTTCATTTGTACTGGCCTTTCAGTCAAAAGTGTGATAACATTGCAGCTGATAACATTCTTTGAAGTAATTTGGTAGAAATCATACATATTTAATAAGTATAGCAATATTTGGGCTAAATTCTCTTTGATCCACCAGGGAGATTAAAGATTAAAAAGCATTGTTGCATATCTGATGATAGAACTGCCCTACAAGACTGACATAAGCTGCTTGTTGAGTTTATATAAGCCAAAGTGGTTGTGCTGGTGGCATGAAAAGCACACCCAGTAATACTTTAAAGTGGTTGGTATTAGAAAGGGCATCTAGCTGTAGAAACCATGCCAAAGCTGACATCAGAGTTTGATGTGGACCTATGGCTCACTGGATCCTGTCAGACTATCCAACCCATGTTTGCATCGAGATGGACTTTAGATAATGATGGTGATGATGAGGATATTTCTTTTTGCTGTAACAGTTTAAAAATTTACTTTTGAATATTTGTAGGAATCAAATTTATACTGATTTACCTTTTTCTTTCACTTAAATTGCTAATCATTGTGTATATTTTGCTTTTACTAGGGTGCCAAAGCCTGCTTCCTTCGTGATATCCCATTCTCTGCAATATACTTCCCTCTTTATGCCTATTTAAAAAAACAATTTGCTGATCCAAATGGTTACAATTCTCCTGTAAGTTTACTTTGCGCTGCAACTATTGCAGGTAAGTTATTGAAAAAATTTCTTTTCCTTTCCTTTTGGAGACATTGGGACCTGACTCAGCTCTGCAGCTTGTCAGATCCTGTCAAACTGTCTAACCCATGTCAGCATAAAAGATGGTCATTAAAGGATGAGATGATGATGAAGATGAGCTCTTGTATGAAGATTGACATGGTCTTCAATACAATCTTTGATCTCACATCCACTCTTATATAATTCAAGGCAACCATGTATCTTTTCTATAGCAGGACACCTGTGCTTGTCTCTCTGTCATACTTTGGCCTCTCAGTACTTGGTATAGGGTCATCCCCACTCGATTACAACCCTGCTGAGTTGAAGAGGGCTTCTTTTACTTTGCATTTCAAGTGACTTGGTGATCATTACTGGTGCCGGTCTCATAAATAAGACACCCAGTACATTCTGTAAAGTGGTTGGCATTGGGAAGTGCATCCAGCCATGGAAACCATGCAAAAGCAGATATTGGAGCTTGATGCAGTTCTCCAACTTATTGGATCCTGTCAAACTGCCCCAACCCATGCAAATGTGGAAGAAGGATGTTTAATGATGGTAAAGAATGGACACATGCAGATTTGAAGAATATGTAAAATAAAAGTTCTGTTTAAAATGGATAACATCAACATTTTTCTGTTGGCGTGTCCTCATTTCTATTCGACACATTTCAATTAGTTTCTGTCTAATTTTAACTCAGGGAACAGACAATTGATTTCCATTACCCC